>NC_060120.1:567683677-567986708 GCF_021461395.2 Schistocerca americana
GATATGTTGTTTGATTTACTCTTGTTAAATTCTACTTGTATTCTTGGTGAGGTCACCAGCCGCTTTGTTTTGGGGTCGTCCCACCATTCTTCTCCGTTTGCCCACCCGCGGGAAGGTGGTTATTTGTGAGTTGGGTGGTCCGTTTTTCCCTTGTGGAGTTGGGGAGGGTTAGAGCAATCTGCGGTTCGGGTTGTTCAGTAATCCCCCTGTCAATCTGCCATACGTAAATAGCTGCCTCTGTCATGTTTGTCGGATTCGGCGTTAAGGAACTTACAGAATTAAGGCGTAAAGGCCGAATTCCTGAAATATGTTTTTATCTTGCCTATAATCTTGTGATGCGGTATATGTGTAATGTAGAGCGTGTTGTACATTTTATGTAAGTCTGAATTTCATGGGTTTCATTTAAATAGTCATTTTCCTCCACCATGAACCATGGACCTTGCCGTTGGTGGAGAGGCTTGCGTGCCTCAGCGATACAGATAGCCGTACCGTAGGTGCAACCACAACGGAGAGGTATCTGTTGAGAGACCAGACAAACGTGTGGTTCCTGAAGAGGGGCAGTAGCCTTTTCCGTAGTTGCAGGGGCAACAGTCTGGATGATTGACTGACCTGGCCTTGTAACAATAACCAAAACGGCCTTGCTGTGCTGGAACTGCAAACGGCTGAACGCAAGGGGAAACTACGGCCGTAATTTTTCCCGAGGGCATGCAGCTTTACTGTATGATTAAATGATGATGGCGTCCTCTTGGGTAAAATATTCCGGAGGTAAAATAGTCCCCCATTCGGATCTCCGGGCGGGGACTACTCAAGAAGATGTCGTTATCAGGAGAAAGAAAACTGGCGTTCTACGGGTCGGAGCGTGGAATGTCAGATCCCATAATCGGGCAGGTAGGTTAGAAAATTTAAAAAGGGAAATGGATAGGTTAAAGTTAGATATAGTGGGAATTAGTGAAGTTCAGTGGCAGGAGGAACAAGACTTCTGGTCAGGTGACTACAGGGTTATAAACACAAAATCAAATAGGGGTAATGCAGGAGTAGGTTTAATAATGAATAGGAAAATAGGAATGCGGGTAAGCTACTACAAACAGCATAGTGAACGCATTATTGTGGCCAAGACAGATACGAAGCTCACACCTACTACAGTAGTACAATTTTATGTGCCAACTAGTTCTGCAGATGACGAAGAAATTGAAGAAATGTATGATGAAATAAAAGAAATTATTCAGATAGTGAAGGGTGACGAAAATTTAATAGTCATAGGTGACTGGAATTCGGTAGTAGGAGAAGGGAGAGAAAGAAACGTAGTAGGTGGATATGGATTGGGGCTAAGAAATGAAAGAGGAAGCCGCCTGGTAGAATTTTGCACAGAGGACAACTTAATCATAGCTAACACTTGGTTTAAGAATCATGAAAGAAGGTTGTATACATGGAAGAACCCTGGAGATACTAAAAGGTATCAGATAGATTATATAATGGTAAGACAGAGATTTAGGAACCAGGTTTTAAATTGTAAGACATTTACAGGGGCAGATGTGGACTCTGACCACAATCTATTGTAGATTAAAACTGAAGAAACTGCAAAAAGGTGGGAATTTAAGGAGATGGGACCTGGATAAACTTACTAAACCAGAGGTTGTACAGAGTTTCAGGGAGGGCATAAGGAAGAAGAATGGGTAGCTTTGAGGGATGAAGTAGTGAAGGCAGCAGAGGATCAAGTAGGTAAAAAGACGAGGGCTAGTAGAAATCCTTGGGTAACAGAAGAAATATTGAATTTAATTGATGAAAGGAGAAAATATAAAAATGCAGTAAATGAAGCAGGCAAAAAGGAATACAAACGTCTCAAAAATGAGATCGACAGGAAGTGCAAAATGGCTAAGCAGGGATGGCTAGAGGACAAATGTAAAGATGTAGAGGCTAATCTCACTAGGGGTAAGATAGATACTGCCTACAGGAAAATTAAAGAGACGTTTGGAGATAAGAGAACCAATTGTATGAACATCAAGAGCTCAGATGGAAACCCAGTTCTAAGCAAAGAAGGGAAAGCAGAAAGGTGGAAGGAGTATATAGAGGGTCTATACAAGGGCGATGTACTTGAGGACAATATTATGGAAATGGAAGAGGATGTAGATGAAGATGAAATGGGAGATACGATACTGCGTGAAGAGTTTGACAGAGCACTGAAAGACCTGAGTCGAAACAAGGACCCCGGAGTAGACAACAAATGGCTCAAATGGCTCTGAGCACTATGGGACTCAACATCTGAGGTCATAGGTCCCCTAGAACTTAGAACTACTTAAACCTAACTAACCTAAGGACGTCACACACATCCATGCCCGAGGCAGGACTCGAACCTGCGACCGTAGCAGCAAGTAGACAACATTCCATTGGAACTACTGACGGCCTTGGGAGAGCCAGTCCTGACAAAACTCTACCATCTGGTGAGCAAGATGTATGAAACAGGCAAAATACCCTCAGACTTCAAGAGGAATATAATAATTCCGATCCCAAAGAAAGCAGGTGTTGACAGATGTGAAAATTACCGAACAATCAGTTTAATAAGCCACAGCTGCAAAATACTAACACGAATTCTGTACAGACGAATGGAAAAACTAGTAGAAGCCGACCTCGGGGATGATCAGTTTGGATTCCGTAGAAATACTGGAACACGTGAGGCAATACTGACCTTACGACTTATCTTAGAAGAAAGATTAAGGAAAGGCAAACCTACGTTTCTAGCATTTGTAGACTTAGAGAAAGCTTTTGATAATGTTTACTGGAATACTCTCTTTCAAATTGTAAAAGTGACAGGGGTAAAATACAGGGAGCGAAAGGCTATTTACAATTTGTACAGAAACCAGATGGCAGTTGTAAGAGTCGAGGGACATGAAAGGGAAGCAGTGTTTGGGAAGGAAGTGAGACAGGGTTGTAGCCTCTCCCCGATGTTATTCAATCTGTATATTGAGCAAGCAGTAAAGGAAACAAAATAAAAATTCGGAGTAGGTATTAAAATCCATGGAGAAGAAATGAAAACTTTGAGGTTCACCGATGACATTGTAATTCTGTCAGAGACAGCAAAGGACTTGGAAGAGCAGTTGAATGGAATGGGCAGTGTCTTGAAAGGAGGATATAAGGTGAACCATCAACAAAAGCAAAACGAGGATAATGGAATGTAGTCAAATTAAGTCGGGTGATGCTGAGGGAATTAGATTAGGAAATGAGACACTTAAAGTAGTAAAGGAGTTTTGCTATTTGGGGAGAAAAATAACTGATGATTGTCGAAGCAGAGAGGATATAAAATGTAGACTGGCATTGGCAAGGAAAGCGTTTCTGAGGAAGAGAAAATTGTTAACATCGAGTATAGATTTAAGTGTCAGGAAGTCATTTCTGAAAGTATTTGTATGGAGTATAGCCATGTATGGAAGTGAAACATGGACGATAAATAGTTTGGACAAGAAGAGAATAGAAGCTTTCGAAATGTGGTGCTACAGAAGAATGCTGAAGTTTAGATGGGTAGATCACATAACTAATGAGGAAGTATTGAATAGGACTGGGGAGAAGAGAAGTTTGTGGCACAACTTGGCTAGAAGAAGGGTTCGGATGGTAGGATATGTTCTGAGGCATCAAGGGATCACCAGTTTAGTATTGGAGGGCAGCGTGGAGGGTAAAAATCGTAGAGAGAGACCAAGAGATGAATACACTAAGCAGATTCAGAAGGATGTAGGTTGCAGTAGGTACTGGGAGATGAAGAAGCTTGCACAGGATAGATTAGCATGGAGAGCTGCATCAAACCAGTCTCAGGACTGAAGACCACAACAACAACAACAGTCATTTTTATACAAGTTGAAACCCTTCTACTGTTAAGAGTCCTTTTAAAAACAAATTGCACTTTCGGTGGCAAGTAATTTCTTAGTGTGAGTGTTTGTACCATTCCCATCCCTCTTACGGGGTGCATAGTTAATGTGTTTGTGTGAGTTGTTAAAATTTTTAGTTTAAAGTAATCTGGTGTGTTGCAGATTTGCACCAGTGTAGTCTTTCAGAGGTTGTTGTGAGCAGTCATGACTACGGCCGTGTTGAAAGGGAGCGGCAAGCTTCTCAGCCCGGAGGCTCATACTGTCAGTATTGTTCTTTCTGCCTCTAAATAAAAATGTAACTTGGTATTTCCAGGGTGCTTTTCTGCTTGTGACGAGCCAGTTGCTCGGCTACCATTGACCAGACGTTTTCAGTTGGTGAGAGACCTGGAGAATGTGCTGGCCAGGGCAGCAGTCGAACATGTTCTGTATCCAGAAAGGCCCGTACAGGACCTGAAACATGCGGTGGTGCAATATCCTGCTGAAATGTAGGGTTTCGCAGGGATCGAATGAAGCGTAGAGCCACGGGTCGTAACACATCTGAAATGTAACAACGTCCACTGTTCAAAGTGCCGTCAATGCGAACAAGAGGTGACCGAGACGTGTAACCAATGGCACCCAATACCATCATGCCAGGTGATACGCCAGTATGGCGATGACGAATACACGCTTCCAGTGTGCGTTCACCGCGATACCGCCAAACACTGATGCGACCATCATGATGCTGTAAATCGAACCTGGATTCATCCGAAAAAATGACGTTTTGTCATTCATGCAGCCAGGTTCATCGTTGAGTACACCATCACAGGCGCTCCTGTCTGTGATGCAGTGTCAAGGGTAACCGCAGCCATGGTCACCGATCTGATAGTCCATGCTGCTGCTAACGTCGTCGAACTATTCGTGCAGATGGTTGTTGTCTTGCAAACATCCCCATCTGTTGACTCAGGGATCGAGACGTGGCTGCACGATCCGTTACAGCCATGCGGATAAGATGCCTGTCATCTCGGCTGCTAGTGATACGAGGCCGTTGGGATCCAGCACGGCGTTCCGTATTACCCTCCTGAACCCACTGATTCCATATTCTGCTAACAGTCATTGGATCTCAACCAACGCAAGCAGCAATGTAGCGATACGATAAAGCGCAATTGCGATAGGCTACAATCTGACCTTAATCAAAGTCGGAAACGTGATGGTACGCATTTCTCCTCCTTACACGAGGCATCACAGAAACGTTTCACCAGGCAACGCCCGTCAACTGCTGTTTGTGTATGAGAAATCGGTTGGAAACTATCCTCGTGTCAGCACGTTATAGTTGTCGCTACCGACGCCAACCTTGTATGAATGCTCTGAAAAGCTAATAATTTGCATATCACAGCATCTTCTTCCTATCTGTTAAATTTCGCGTCTGTAGCACGTCATCTTCGTGATGTAGCAATTTTAATGGCCAGTAGTGTACAAGTCTTTTCCTTTCCTGTCCCACTCGAAAATAGAGCGAAGGCAAAACGATTGCCCACAAGCTTTCGTACGAGCTCTAACCCCTCTAATCTTATCTTTATGATCAAAACGCGTAGTGTACGTTGGTGGCGGTGGAACCGTTCTGCAGTCAGCCTCATATGCCGAATCTCTAAATTTTCTCAGTAGAACTCCTGGAAAAGTACGTCGCCTACCGTCCAGTGATTTCCATTTGAGTTCCTGAAGCAACTCCATAACATATGTGTATTGTTTCAACCTACCGGTAATAAATCTAGCAGCCCGCCTCTGAATTGCTTCGATGTCTTCCTTTAATCTGACCTGGTGCGGATCCCAGAAACTCGAGCTCAAAAATGGGCTGCACCAGTATCTTATATGGGGTCTCCATTACCTATCAACCACACGGTCCTGAATTCTCGCAATAAACCGATGTCTTCCCTACAACCTGCGTGCTCTTTCCATTTCTCATCGATTTGCAGCCTTACCCCTAGATATCTAACCCACGTGACTGTGTCAAGCAGGACACTACTAATGCTGTACTCCAACAAATGGTACAAATGGCTCTGATCACTATGGGACTTAACATTTAAGGTCATCAGTCCCCTAGAACTTAGAACTACTTAAACCTAACTAACCTAAGGACATCACACACATCCATGCCCGAGGCAGGATTCGAACCTGCGACTGTAGCGGTCGCGCGGTTCCAAACTGAAGCGCCTACAACCGCTCGGCCACAACGGCCGGCGCTGTACTCCAACATTACGGGTTTGTTTTTCCTAATCACCTGCATTAATTCTACTTTCAGAGTAGCTGCCATTCATCGTACCAACTAGAAATGTTGTCTACGTCATCTCGTATGCTCCTACAGTCACTCAGCGACAACACATTCCCATACACCACAGCATCATCAGCAAACAGCCTATGACTGCTTCCGACCCTGTCCACTACATCGTTTCTGTATACAGGAAATAGCAGTGGTCGTACGCTGAAGAACCAAAGAAACTGGTATACCTGCCCAATTTCGTATAGGGCCTTCGCGAACACGCAGAAGTGCAGCAACATGACGTGGTATGCACTCCACTAATGTCTGAAGTAGTGCTGAATGGAACTGACATCATGAATCCTGCAACGCTGTCCATATATCCGTAAGAGTACGAAGGGTGGATATTTCTGAACAGCACTTTTCAAGGTATCCCAGATATGCTCAATAATTTTCATCTCTAGAGATATCGGTGGCCAGTGGAAGAGTTTAAACTCAGAAGAGTGTTGCTGGAGCCACTCTGTAGCAATTCTGCACGTGTGCGGTGTCGCATTGTCCTTCTGGAATTCCCCAAGTCCGTCGGAATACACAAAGGACATGAATGGATGCAGGTGATCATACAGGATGCTTACGTACGTGTCGCCTGTCAGAGTTATACCTAGACGTATCAGGGGTCCCATATCACTCCAACTGCAGACGCCCCACGCAATTACAGAGCCTCCACCAGCTTGAACAGTCCCCTGCTGTTATGCATGGTCATTGGATTCATATCCGTACACTTCCCATCCGCTCGATAATATTTGAAACGAGACTCGTCCGACCAGGCAACATGTTTCCAGTCATCAACAGTCCAATCTTGGTGTTGACGTGCCCAGGCGAGGCGTCAAAGCTTTGTGTTACGCAGTCATCAACGGTGCACGATATGGCCTTCGGCTCCGAAAGCCCACATCGATAATGTTTCATTGAATGGTTCGCACGCTGACACTTGTTGATGGCCCAGCATTGAAATCTGTAGCAATCTGCAGAAGGGTTGCATTTCTCTCACATTGAATGACTTTTTTCAGTCGTCGTTGGTCCCGTTCTTGCAGGATTTTTTTTTCCGGCCGCAGCAGTGTAGCAGATTTGATGTTTTACCGTGTTCCTGATATTCACGGTACACTCATGAAATGGTCGTAGGAGAAAATGCATACTTCATCGCTACCTCGGACTTGCTGTGTCCCGTAGCTCGGGCGCCAACTATAACACCACGTTCAAACTCACTTAAATTTTGATAACCTGCCATTGCAACAGCAGTAACCGATCTAACAACTGCGCCAGACACTTGTTGACTTATATAGGCGTTGTCGACTGCAGCGCTGTATTTTGCCTGTTTGCTTATCTCTGTGTTTGAATACGCTTGCCTATGCCAGTTTCCTTGGCGCTTCGGTGTATCACACTTCCCAGAGGCACTCCTGGCGGTACCGTTGTCTCCGATGAACACTCGCCGTCGAGGCGAGGGTATGCAGCCGTGAACCGCAGAGCCTCGACCTCCGTCATATTAGAAGATCACCCTTTTGATTAGAAGCTCGAGGTGTGTGTGTGACACGGACGGCCCCTGTGCGTTCCAGCGCAGTGCGTCGACCCCCGCGGTTACGTCACGGCGCGTGCCTGGCCGGCTAGAGACGGGGGCTCGCTAGCGGCGCGTCACCCACTTCCACGGCTCACAGCTGGTGCTTCTGTTCCCTCTCCGGCCGTTGGCCTGGACGCCGGCCGGCGCTTAATTACTGCGGTGACCCGCGGCTTGTGCACCTCGCCCGGTACAGCCGAAATGGGGCCGCCGAAGAGTGGCGGTCGACTCCACTGAGAGTGGCAACAACGAAGACAGGTGGGACGTAAGGGAGAGTTTTGGCTGTGAACCTGAAGCAGCAGGAAACAAACGAAATGCCAAAAAGGTCGCCGCAATAAAAAAAGCTATTGTGTTACATGTTACAGCATGAAAGTTGTCAGACACATTCACAAATTTTAGTACTGTAATTTGTAAGAAGGCTGTTTAGGTTTTTTATGTTGGTAACGCCGCGTAGCGCTCTGTATGAAAATCACTGACTGTGCTGTGTGCAGTCTGTCGCTGGTTGGCATTGTTGCAATATTCGCTATTGTAGTGTTGGGCAGTTGGATGTGAACAGCGCGTAGCGTTGGGCAGTTGGACGTGAGCCGCCAGCAGTGGTGGATGTGGGGAGAGAGATGGCAGAATTTTGAGAGCGGACGATCTGTACATGTGTCCATCAGAAAGAGTAAATTTGTAATATTGGATATCATGAACTGATATATATATATATATATATATATATATATATATATATATATATATATATATATATATATATGATGACTTTTGAATATTGTTAAGGTAAGTATATTGTTTGTTCTCTATCAAAATCTTTCATTTGATAACTATGCCTATCGGTAGTTAGTGCCTTCAGTAGTTAGAATCTTTTATTTAGCTGCCAGTGTTGGCGCTCTCTGTGTTGCAGTAGTTCGTGTAACGAAGATTTTTGTGAGGTAAGTGATTCATGAAAGGTATAAGTTATTGTTAGTCAGGGCCATTCTTTTGTAGGGATTATTGAAAGTCAGATTCCGTTGCGCTAAAAATATTGTGTCAGTTTAGTGTTGATCAGAATAAGTAAAGAGAGAAATGTCTGAGTACGTGCAGTTTTGCTCAGCTGGTTGAAAATCAAATAACGTAAGAGGTTTATCAGCACAATCATTCAATAATTTTTCTAAGGGGACATTTCAAATTATTTAAATTTAGTAATTACTTTTGAATACTTTGTGGGAGTGAACAGTGATCAAAGTGTTACAAATATTTACTATCAAAAACAATCAGGCAGAGCGGCTCTAGGCGCTTCAGTCTGGAACCGCGCGACCGCTACGGTCGCAGGTTCGAGTCCTGCCTCGGGCATGTATGTGTGTGATGTCCTAAGGTTAGTTAGGTTTAAGTAGTTCTAAGTTCTAGGGGACTGATGACCTCAGATGTTAAGTCCCATAGTGCTCACAGCCATTTGAACCATTTTTTGTGATCAAGACTGTTTTTGATAGTAAAAAAAATTATTAAATTATTAAATCGCAGACGCTCTGCAGAGCTATTGATATATTAAGCATGACTGTGTTTGATAGGATGAGTAGGAGCCCTGAGTAATCACTTTGGCGAATCGATTGTGGCGACCAGTGAAAAATGAACGCACCACGTGATTCTTCGAAAACTAATTTCTCAAATGGACAAATGCAGAGAATAATTTGAGCGCTGACACTTGGCATGGACAGATGTGGCAAGATGCTTCACAGTCAAGATACGAGTGCAATTGAAGTTAAAGTCTGCTGCTAATTCCCACACATTGTGCTATAAATGTGTACCTATTTTCTGGTTCGTATTTCAAGGCCTGGCGTGGTGATACAGTATTATCAGAACTTCAGTAAATGATTCCCGTGTTGGGGTGTTCTGTTCATGGCTTTGTAAGGTGACTTTGTAAGCTCGACACAGTATCGGATTACCGTTAATCCGCCAGAATATGAGAGCATCTTAACGCATCACATCCCCGTTTACTGAACTTCTTTCAGCATTTACAGATGCGAATAGCTTGTCTTTCGTTTAGTTGTTTCACGTCTAGTGACTCTTTGTACCAGGTAGTTATAATTAAACTGGTAGTGTTCCGAGTGTTGAATTGCGGGCTGTCTACATCACAGAACGCTGAAGCATCGTAGATATGTTCGGTAAACGGTGCGCTCACGGAAGGTGCTGAAAACAATAATGGTTCCACTTTCTGCTACCAGGTGAAAATATGGCACTGTAAGCGGCCTGAAAGTGAAATGTTTCCTGTTTTGATGTCAGTGTGTTATTTGTTACTTTGCGATGCATATTGATTTCTTTTGTGAAGTGACTGTTGGTGTAAAGGGTTAAGAAGGTTGAAGTTTTCCGTACTAAACACAGTGGCTACTGAGAAGAAAGACCGTGTTTTGGTGGTAGGTTGTTTTATCAGAATGGCAGCAGTAGCAGCGTTGCACCGCGGAAATATCGCCAACAGAAACTGCTGAGAAGAGGCCCCACGTCAATAAAAGGAAATCGGATTAATAAATTTGAAGAAACAGATGAATTATGTGGTGCTGCAGGGAGAGGGAGTCGACCCACTGCAGTTGCTGATAAGATTGTTGCTGCAGCTATTAACCGACCGTGCAGCATACACCTCAAATTCTGCAGCCAGTGCTCGGGCTGTGACACGGGAATTGTCTCTCGCCTGGTCAAGAATTCAAACAATTTTACACTGGTAACCTGATAAGGTCGCCGTGACTTTGCCCTTCGTTTCTTGCCTCGGATGGAAATAGATGGCCTGTGTCCGACGAATATTCTTTGGACTGACGAGGCACATTTTGCTGTCCGCAGCTCGTGGTCGTGCGGTAGCGTTCTCGCTTCCAGCGCCCGGGTTCCCGGGTTCGATTCCCGGCGGGGTCAGGGATTTTCTCTGCCTCGTGATGACTGGGTATTGTGTGATGTCCTTAGGTTAGTTAGCTTTAAGTAGTTCTAAGTTCTAGGGGACTGATGACCATAGATGTTAAGTCCCATAGTGCTCAGAGCCATTTTAGCACATTTTGCTCTGCATGGCGCCTTAAATGCACAGAACTGTCGCATATGGGGTTCTACCCCACCACACGTTGTGCAGGAACATTCACTTCACTCATCATGTGACTGCGTGGTGTGGTTTCACAAGCTCCTTCAGTCTCGCTCCGTTTTTCTTCGAGGAGATGACACCCCGCTGGCCTGTTACGTGTACAGTGACGTCTGTACGATATAAAGACCTGCTTTGTGCAACACACTATTCCAGATTTGTAAGAACGCAAATGTGTTCACATTACTACTTTCATGCAAGACGGAGCGACACCACACGTCATTTGCCGGATGAAAGATTTGCGCCGGGAAACCTTTAGTGACGACCGCATCATCTCTAGGCGACTTCAAGATGTGTGGCCCTCCATATCCACCGACCTAAGTCCATGTGAATTCTGGTTGTGGTGATATGTGAAAGATCGTGTCTACCAGGGATGTATCCGGACTCTTCCTGATCTGAAGGATAGCATATGACGATATATCGCTCTGATTAAACCGGATATGCTGCGAGCAGCTATCGACGATGCTACTGCTGAGTCGAAAGACCATACTGAACAAATGTTGTAGCTTGTGACCATATTTAATAAACGTACCAGAACCATTGTCATCATGTATTTGATCGTCCCTTCCCTCTCCTTCGCCCACATCACTTTCTGACTGCTTACAGTGCCATATTTTCACCTGGTGGCAGAAAGTGTAACTAATTCTTTGCAGCATACTCCATGAGTGCACCGATTAATGAACATATCTGCGATGTTTCAGCGTCCTCGATGTATACAGCATGCACTGCAGCGCTCGGAACACTGTCAGTTTAATTATAACTACGTGGTATATACAGAGAATTGGAAAACAGTTTGCTGCTTGATATTTTACTTCGGTATATGAGCTTTTGTGACTGTGAATATCATCTTTTTAGACAGGGAGGCTAGACGAACAGATGGGTCAGTCATGCACATGGCACGTATTTGAGTTACGCACGCGTTGTAAATGTCATGCCATGTGCTATCGAAATTTAATACATTTGTGGGGCCAGTTAAACGGCTTTTCATCCCCATTGTTATTATTCTGCACAAGAATAGTATCCCCTTATCCTTCAATGATGAGTTTGCTCTATAACCTTTTTAGCCAGATAACGTTATCACACCGGGTGGCCATAATTAAAGAGCAGCTGCTCACAGAGGTCCAGTGTGGGCTGTAATTATCTTATGACAGCCAAACCTGGTAGATATTCTAATGCGTTAGCGCTGAAACAATTTAAGCAGAAATAATAGCTCTAATTTCTGCCACCAGGTGCAAATATGGCGCTGTACAGCATCTCGTCGACGTCTCTGGTGCTCAAATTGAACAAATTCTGTAAGCTGCTGTTGATAATAAAATCAACATTATGCCTTTCTCACTTGTTTGAACTTTTTTGTCACAACCCGTTCCTAATCCATTAATACAGAAACATTTACATACATCTTTCTTGCATTCACAGCGCCAGATTTGCACCCCGTGCTCAAAACCGGAAATATTTTTTTTCCAGCGTACATCGGTTCCGCCTTTACGCATTACAATATCTACCAAGTTTCGCTGCCATAAAATAATTACAACCCACATCGGACCTCTGTGAGGAGCTGTACTTCAGTTATTATTACCCATTATTATTCCTAGGTCTAAACTTTACGTACAAGAGGGCATTTCAATACCGGATGTACTTCAGAATTCGTATTTGCATGTAAAACGATTTAAAAAAAAAAAAAAAAAAAAAACAGAAGATATGGGCAGCTTACAAGCCCATTATGAAGAAGTTGCGCGAATGTTCAGCAGCTGCACGTGTCACGTTCTTAGTCGACTATATGTTGGGTCTCCTAATGTCACAATAGAGGTAAGGGGCACTGCACGACTCATATTGAGACACGTTCCTGTAATACTCCTGAAAGAGAGCTGTGACAGACCCACTTGAAAATAATTCTGCGCTAGAGAAGATGAGGAACTACATCCTATGACTCGATTCATTCATACAAAACCTCCATCGGCCTCATTCTCATCTATACAAATCCGGCATAGACTTCTCCTCTCCCCAAATTCATCCACTTCCTCCAAATCCTTGAACAGAATGCACTTGGCAGTCTTTTTATATCTGATTACTTTCTCCTGGACCACTTCCTGAAGCACCTAGAACGTATTTTCCTCTGTTATATTTTTTATAAATTTCGGCCCCAACTCTCCATTTCGTCCGAATCTTATGCTTGAGAACGCTGACCTACAACAACACGTCTGTCGACATACTTACATCCAAACACCGCAAATCCTTTCCATAGGAAATTTTATCACCCCTTCTCCCAGATTATGAAACAATTCTTGAGTCTACCCATCCTACCAACTGTAATCCACCTCACATATCCCAACTTCAAAGAATGCCCCAATTCACGCACTTCATTCCTAACTAAAATTCTTCTCATTTCCCAGTCTCTACATACCAAGAATCAATATCTTCCACATATACATTTCATTTTCATATAATATTCTCTCCATTACCATCTACGTGCAAATACCTTATCTGTAGTTACTATCACTACTAACGTCATCGTGATTGATCAGAAAAGCACATATCGCCAATACCACGTTGCACATTCTGCGTACCCTAATAACAAATCTTTTGATTCAAAACACTTCGGATAACGTGCTACAGTGAACTTCCAAAAATCTCATTTGAAACAAACTATTTATGATGTATCTACATGTCCCATGTCATTTTCATCAGTTTACAAAACTTAAAGAATACCTTCGAGGACTTCACTTTGATAGTGATGAAGTGATGCAAGCAGAGGTGAGCTTGTGGCTCCTTCAACAAAGTTAAACATTCCATAGTGGTAGTATCAACAGACTGGTCTCTTGTTGTGTGAAATGTGTTCGTCGCCAGGGTGACTATGATAAATAAGTAGAAATTAGGAATAAAGATGTAGAATGTAAATAACGTTTGTTTTATTTAAAAAGCTGTAAGAGCTTTCACTTAAAAAATTCGGAGGCATTACTTTTCAGCACACACTCATAATATGAATAAATACCATTGTCAGTAGCCGGCCGCTAAGGCAGAGCTGTTCTAGGCGCTGTAGTCTGGAACCGTGCGACCGCTACGGTCGCAGGTTCGAATCCTTACTCGGGCATGGATGTGTGTGATGTCCTTAGGTTAGTTAGCTTTAAGTAGTTCTAAGTTCTAGGGGAGTGATGACCTCAGATGTTACGTCCCATAGTGCTAAGAGCCATTTGAACCATTTTCAGCTCTTAGCTACGTAGATAGCAATTTCCTATACTGAATTGCACGTACATATAAATAAGATGCCTCTATAAAAAAACACTTGGTTGTAAGTGAGGATTCACACTGTGGGTCGTAAACTGGCAGGGGAAACAGACCCAGCAGAATTCACGAGAGGTCTCCTGGGCCGTTTAAATACGTGCAAGGGACCGCCGCGGCAGTCAGACTGTACCGTGATTCGAGAAAAGTTCATTTGATCCCAAATACATGAAAATATAGATTGTATCTCTAGGCTGTGCGGGAGAAATGGAGACTGTTTTTATCGAGCTGTGCGTGGTCTGGGGATGAGAGCTGTTTTGGCAGAGTCCTGGAAGAACTACTGTGGACGGTACAGCAGGCTGTCAAAATTTGTCGAAATACACAGGCCACTAAGATTACATCTGTGAGTGTAGAATGGGCAGAGAAACGTTTATGGCACCTTTGAACGTTGTGAAACACTGCCACTGCACTTAGGTCCCGCAAGACAGATTGTGTAACGATATACGAAAACAGCTACCATCGCTTGACCTACACGATTTAGAAGTGGGAATAAGGAACCCCACTGTTCTTTCAGAGATCCACCCTTATTGGCTAGCACGCGAACACAGACAGAGAGAGCGAGAGAGAAGGACATAGTTTAGTAGAACGAAATATAACGAATTTTGCAAATGGTTAACCATTTTTCTCAGTGACCTAATTTTGTTCGTTGCATTTGTTCGGGGTGGACGTCTCTGTGACCCGTTCAAGTTTACCGTTGATCCGTTCACTCAGTTTTTTTATTACAGAGGGCAGCTAACCCTCTGACCGAACACGCTGAGCTACCGTGCCGGCGTCCACTTGAAATGAGAGTAAGGTAGAAAAAACAAAGTCCTTTAAGAGAGTTTCTCACTGGTTGGCACTCACAAAATTTGTCATCAAAAAAATCAAAATTACGTGGAGCCAGAAAAACGAGAAGACTGAATCGTCCTTGCTGGAAGCAGACTGCAGAACGTTGCTCTACAGCCAGCCGCCGCCTCAGGCAGACTTTACTTCGGCAGCAAAAGGCTCTCATTCAGCAAAGCTGAGCTTAGACGCAAGTTATTGGTACAGAGCCAATGACTGATTTTGCAGCAGCTCGTTTTTTTATGATGTTGAGTAATTTCAATCTTCACGCTGAAGAGTTGCTTGAAGCTAGAGGTTTAACATGCTTTCAGCTCTGACCATAGATACAAACATATACCCTTCTGTAGTACTTTCCGTCTTTGTACACTAACCTTCAGCAATCATGGTACACCTTACACGAGTATAATTGATTTATACAGACACATGTTCATCTGAATCTCATTCCAGATACCTTCTACAGGTGTTCCAAGGCTTTAGTTTAGCATCGTCAATGTTTATTAAACCACTTCTTTTGCATTTATGTCTAATAAACTGAATTAATTGAGATCCTTGTTTAATTCTGTAGATAACAAATGCCTTGATCATTGTTTAGGTGGGTCATCGATTTGATTATGTCAGGTATACAGGACCATTTTTGTGTACTCCATTAATGACTCATATACTAAAACCATCAGAGCCAATAAATCTAAAACCAACAGCTTACAAAAGGCTCTGAGCACTATGGGACTTAACGTCTGAGGTCATCAGTCCCATAAACTTAGAACTACTTAAACCTAACTATTCGTAGCGGTAGGTCGGTTCCAGACTGAAGCACCTAGAACCGCTCGGCCACACCGGCCGGCCCAACAGCTTACAAAGATAGTGTATGCAGTCCACACTGCAGCAAAGACGAAATGTGGTAAGAGCTTGCTGCCAATTCGAATGAGATCTCTCATCTGGTTAGGAACATGTGGCGAAGTTTCTACGACTTCATTGGATCTTGTTTCAGAATTGCACTAAGAAATTGGCGGCTCTGTAACGATTCAGGCACTTTGGAGTTTTGCACGAAAAACAGCCAGATAGCAATAATTGAACAAATTTATTTGTCAAAGATTAATAGCACGTCTGCTCCAATGTGGGCTGAAAGAAAACATAAAATAAGCCTGACCCATGCTGTGTGGGGCCCCGTAGTACGTATGTGATGTTGTGACAGATTATCATCGCGCCGTCATGTGCAGTTTGGTGGATCTGCGTACCGCGTAGTACTTGAAGACCCTACTGTGTTAAAAGCACTTGGCTCAGTGATTAGATGGTGTGGTTATTCAACTGTGAATTAATAAAACAGTGAAGACATTTGTTTCATTCTGCCGACCGTCGACAGAGATGTCACAGTGAGTTCAGTGTGCTTTTGTGTGCGTAATGAATTTGATGTCACTCATTTGGTACTTGGTTTTGGCTTGCCTTGCGGTTGTTTCCGCAATCACCTGTGGTTGCTGATTCTGCTTGGTTACATTTCGGTTTTGCCTCGTACACAAATAGAGTGGGGTTTTAGTTACTGTTAGTTTGTCTGGTGTCTGTACTGTAACTTGTTTGTTCAGATTTTCGGGTTTGTGGAATCGGACGGAAATCTGGTAGTGGTTCCTTTCCCGTTCCGTGCGCTCTAAACACAGTATTCCGGACGTAGTGCAGACCGCCGGTTCCGTCTTTGGTGTATTGTTCCATCTTTGCATTTGGTTTATTGGACGTCAGGCAGCTTCAGCAAGATTATCATTAGTCATTCGTTAGACTGCCACCAGTCTCAGTTACCATCTTGTGAAGTGAATGCAACTCTTGGCTGCCTATCTCATCGCTCGCGAAAGTGTGTATTGCCGGACCTTATCAGAGGTCGATTCCTGGAGCACCGTCTGTGATTGGTCCTTGTGTTTCATTATTCTATTATTTATTACCATACTTTGTAATGCCTACATTAAAGGTTATGTATGTCTAGGAAGTGCAAAATGGCTAAGCAGGGATGGCTAGAGGACAAATGTAAGGATGTAGAGGCTTATCTCACTAGGGGTAAGATAGATACTGCCTACAGGAAAATTAAAGAGACCTTTGGGGATAAGAGAACCGCTTTTATGAACATCAATAGCTCAGATGGAAACCCAGTTCTAAGCAAAGAAGGGAAAGCAGAAAGGTGGAAGGAGTATATAGAGGGTCTATACAAGGGCGATGCACTTGAGGACAATATTATGGAAATGGAAGAGGATGTAGATGAAGATGAAATGGGAGATACGATACTGCGTGAAGAGTTTGACAGAGCACTGAAAGACCTGAGTCGAAACAAGGCCCCCGGAGTAGACAACATTCCATTGGAACAACTGACGGCCTTGGGAGAGCCAGTCCTGACAAAACTCTACCATCTGGTGAGCAAGATGTATGAAACAGGCGAAATACCCTCAGACTTCAAGAAGAATATAATAATTCCAATCCCAAAGAAAGCAGGTGTTGCCAAATGTGAAAATTACCGAACAATCAGTTTAATAAGCCACAGCTGCAAAATACTAACACGAATTCTGTACAGACGAATGGAAAAACTAGTAGAAGCCGACCTCGGGGAAGATCAGTTTGGATTCCGTAGAAATACTGGAACACGTGAGGCAATACTGACCTTACGACTTATCTTAGAAGAAAGATTAAGGAAAGGCAAACTTACGTTTCTAGCAATTGTAGACTTAGAGAAAGCTTTTGACAATGTTGACTGGAATACTCTCTTTCAAATTCTAAAGGTGGCAGGGGTAAAATACAGGGAGCGAAAGGCTATTTACAATTTGTACAGAAACCAGATGGCAATTATAAGAGTCGAGGGGCATGAAAGGGAAGCAGTGATTGGGAAGGGAGTAAGACAGGGTTGTAGCCTCTCCCCGATGTTATTCAATCTGTATATTGAGCAAGCAGTAAAGGAAACAAAAGAAAAATTCGGAGTAGGTATAAAAATCCATGGAGAAGAAATAAAAACTTTGAGGTTTGCCGATGACATAGTAATTCTGTCAGAGACGGCAAAGGACTTGGAAGAGCAGTTGAACGGAATGGTGTCTTGAAGGGAGGATATAAGATGAACATCAACAAAAGCAAAACGAGGATAATGGAATGTAGTCGAATTAAGTCGGGTGATGTTGGGGGTATTAGATTAGGAAATGAGACACTTAAAGTAGTAAAGGAGTTTTGCTATTTGGGGAGCAAAATAACTGATGATGGTCGAAGTAGAGAGGATATAAAATGTAGACTGGCAATGGCAAGGAAAGCGTTTCTGAAGAAGAGAAATTTGTTAACATCGAGTATAGATTTAAGTGTCAGGAAGTCATTTCTGAAAGTATTTGTATGGAGTGTAGCCATGTATGGAAGTGAAACATGGACGGTAAATAGTTTGGACAAGAAGAGAATAGAAGCTTTCGAAATGTGGTGCTACAGAAGAATGCTGAAGATTGGATGGGTAGATCACATAACTAATGAGGAAGTATTGAATAGGATTGGGGAGAAGAGAAGTTTGTGGCACAACTTGACCAGAAGAAGGGATCGGTTGGTAGGACATGTTCTGAGGCATCAAGGGATCACCAATTTAGTATTGGAGGCCAGCGTGGAGGGTAAAAATCGTAGGGGGAGACCAAGAGATGAATACACTAAGCAGATTCAGAAGGATGTAGGTTGCAGTAGGTACTGGGAGATGAAGAAGCTTGCACAGGATAGAGTAGCATGGAGAGCTGCATCAAACCAGTCTCAGGACTGAAGACCACAACAACAAACATGTCTAGTTAATAGTTCCGGTCGCATTGTGTTACAAGGTTACCATCTTCTTATTTCACCTGTTTTGTGGTCAGTTGCTTGTTTCTTTAATTAACCTTTGCTTGTATTTGCTGTTTTACGGCAGGTTTCTAAAATTTTTATGTAATTGCCGTTCCTGGCGTGTAAGGCCTTCAGCCGTGATTACGGTCATCTGCTTTAAAAAAAAAAAATTCGATATTTGTATTTTAGCGGTAAGCCTTAAAACCGTATTTACTGCCATTCCTGGCGTCTGATACCTTCTACTGTGTTTGTGGCCACTTACTTTTTAAAATTTCAATACCTGTAATTTGTAATTGCAGCGAGTTCTTAAACATTCTTAATTTATTGCCGTTCTTGGCGTGTAAGGCCTTCAGCCGTGATCACAGTGGCTTGTTTTTTCTTTTTTTAAACATTATCTGTATCTGTATTTTATGGTGATTTGCTAAATTGTAACTCACTGAAAACACTACTATCTACATAGTTGTTTACTCCTTCATTAATAACGTGTGGTATTTTTTATTTATTGTTGAGTCTGGAATTACTGTTTAAAAATAAATGTGTGTAGCTGTAACAGGTAACCAATAGAAAGTGATCACGGCCCCGCAGACAGTCGTAACCGAACCCTGCCTTCCCTTGACTACCAGGTCACAAAGTCACTTCTTGACGCAGAACAACAATACTTCTTGCGGCTGAAGTCCGATTAGATTGTCGCTGAATTTAAGTTCATTAGACACAGATTTCATAAAGGTTAAAGTCTCAATGTTAAAGTAGAAACTGAAACAACAAAGTTAAAGTTCTGCAGGGAGCAAAACTGTCTAAGTACCGTTTTACAGTTACACAGAAATAAATTTACAAGTCGGCAAATCTGCCATCATGACAAGCTGCCCAACTTCTTCAGCGAGAAGACCACAAACACTCTTAACTTCACAATTGGCAGCTCCAAAGGTCACGGAGTTAAATATGAATGTTAGCAACTTCGTGGAGGTGTCTCTCAACGGAGAATGCCGATTGATGGAATCCTTGCAGAATCAGGGCTAGATCCAGGAAACTTACTCAGGGTGAACTGACCTGGTCTGGCACGAGTGCTGCCCTAAACATTTCTCTGCCCTAGAGTACAG
The DNA here is from genome assembly GCF_021461395.2 of Schistocerca americana. Taxonomy (NCBI): domain Eukaryota; kingdom Metazoa; phylum Arthropoda; class Insecta; order Orthoptera; family Acrididae; genus Schistocerca; species Schistocerca americana. Next base: position 567,703,452 of record NC_060120.1, read on the forward strand.
CTGGGCCTATTTTTGATTACATATCTCGTGCGGTCCTTGGGTTACCTCCTGGTGGACGGTCAGAGCATGGCTGTCTGCCAGAAAATTGTCCACTGTGTGTTAGGCATCTTTGAAGTGGTGATCTGATGTTGGTTGTTGACACTTCAGGTGTTAAACCTCGGTACACCACATGTGATATCTTCTAGCCAACGGCAGATTGAACCAATCGTCGTGTCGTCATTGGAATCGTGTGTTTGCTTGTTTTTCCGCTCAAGTGTGTATTCATAACCTGATATTTTCTTCACCCAACCCCTTTGTGCGTTTTTGGACTACTCTCACATCTAACTGAGTCTGTTTAGAGATTTTATCTTTTAATTTGTCTTTTGTCTGTGATCGTTAGGAACTCATGCTGTGCTATTATCAAATTATGCTTTTGTTCTTGATCACATCTGCGATTATAATAATTTCGTATCTACTAATTCCAGTAGCTAGATGAACTCCATATCCCCTTATTACTATTGATTTTTGGAAGTGGCCAAGCGGTTCTAGGTTCTTCAGTCTGGAACCGAGCGACCGCTACGGTCGCAGGTTCGAATCCTGCCTCGGGCATGGAGGTGTGTGATGTTCTTAGGTTAGTTAGGCTTAAGTAGTTCTAAGTTCTAGGGGACTGATGACCTCAGATGTTAAGTCCCATAGTGTTCAGAACCATTTGAACCATTTTGGAAGAACCACACCATGAACTCATTTGTTCGGGCCATTAATTTTCCAATGTTTTCATTGTGTGACAGCTTTTCCTTTCACATTTGGATCTGTGGGGAGGGATCTGCACCTCAACAGGGCCCAGTTGAAGCAGATCAGACTGACAGCCACTAACAGGTATGCGAGCTCGGTGGGCACCTTCCACAGTAGTCTTCGACTTATTCCGAATACGGCTGGGTGTACAGAGCGGAAATATTAGTCCAATAACTACATTTGGTTGCATGTCCTTAATTTCGCAGAATACTTTAACGCGTCTTCTTTCAGTGGCAATAGTAATTAAAAAAAAATAGCAGGCAGGTGAGCACTGTATGCTTTTTCTCAAACACACCAACTGAATTAAGATTAGAGTAATGTGTGTTGGATAACTAGATTAAATTCTTGATTTCGACCACTGCGATTTACATTTCTCCTTTAGTTTGGCCTGCTGCATAGTGTGGGAGAGACCCGTTTGAAATTTGGTTCATCACTAGTCTGCAGCTCTGTTCTCTAGCAAACTACGGCGTTCGGTAGAAAAACTAGTAAATACAGTTCTCATGTTTATTTTATTCGTTGACAGAATGTATACAGTCACTTATTGTTGTGGTAGCTTCCCGTCGAGATGAGATGCGGGTAGCGAATTTCTTATCTTTGTATTACGGTGCTTTATGACAACATTTTACAGTGTCATATTTTCTTTGGCCAGCATGTCACAATTAATCACAGAGCCAAATACTATGGTACGTGTTTTGACAAAACTGAAATATCGGAAGCAATTTAGTTTTAGCACCTGAAAAGCGGAGAGAGCACAGTGCAGATTATTGTAAATAGATTGAGAGTAGCTTAATAACATAAAGCAAGGAATAAAGTGAAATGTAGGAGGCCAAACATCCTCAGAGACAGTGAACAGCTGAAAGCCCATAGCATTACAATAAATGCACGGCAATGAAAGAAACGGCGGAAAACTACGCAAAACAAATAGTGGCAGATTAACATTCAAAACTGAATCTGTTACTGAAGAGGAGGGAGTAGTTTACGGGAATCGAGAGAGTGATGGATGCGAAAAACAGAAATAAAAGCGATTTTGGCTGTGGTGAAAAGCGGAGAAACGTTTGGAATGAGCCAGTCAAAAAGAATAAATACTAAGGCAGCATGAGAAGGCTTTAAAGTGAGGGAACTATTTGGAATTATAGTTTGCAGGATTATCTATCCTGTGACATTATGTAATTTTCGAACAGCCGGTAGCATCTGAAGAAGATTAAGCTGAACGCTGGTTGTGTTTACTAATTGCTCATATCACATCAATTACTGAAGACAGGCACTGAGTTAATTTCAGAGCGAGAATAAGACGATAAACTAAAACTATTCTGGCCGAATTATTCACAGAGAACGGCAAAAATCGATTATGGCTGTACCGGCGCAAAATTTGATGAAACAGCCCAGTGAAAGTTTGACGTACCGCTCACCTCGAATCTTGAGCAACTGTTTAACTCGACTACTATGAGACGTTACGATTGCAGAGACTTCTAACGATTAGCATTCACTTTCCCTTTTATTAGCTCTTACTGCTTTTGCTGTGCTATGAACTCCACAACAAACAGTTGCTTCGCGGCTGTTTATATAAGGAAATAACAGATGTACATTTGATTAGTACGGTATGCAGAAATACGACCGTTTGCGCCATGTTCTCAAGAAGAAGAAAAGAAAGGAGGCAGAGGTTTTTGAAGTCTCGTCCACAAAGAGTTCATTAGAGACGGAAAGCCAGCTCGGTCGTAACGGGTTAGAAGAAAGGATCAGCCGTGGCCTTGTCGAAGTAACCGTCCGCGTTTCTCTGAGACGATTCGGGGGAAACGAAAAACTGTCTACCGCTGCTTCATAGAGCTCGGTTCCAACAAATCTCACAAATGCGTAAACGTACTGCGATGTCACTGCAAGAATTTCCAGCTTGTTAAAGACAGCCGCACGTGAGGTTCGTGAATTAACGTTCCTGTCCACAAATGGGCCATAGCAAAGTATACTGGCAGCTTCCGTGAAGTCAGGCAGAGGGCCGTTAGAAGGAAATGGCCGTGCGACACGCAGAGGGATGAAGTAAAAAAGAAGAAAAAATCACGAGCCACAGAGTCTCTGCTTATCCTGAAAGCTACGGTTTGGAAATTTTCGCCTTTCTCCCTCTGGAGGAAGGCTTGTCAACATCTGTATACAGCACTAATATGATGCTGTTGTACACAGGAAGTCACAACGCTTGGAAACTGTAGCGTAATGAAAGGACCGACGCTTGTTCATATTCAGCATGAAGAAACGAAACGTGTTGCGCATAAATAGCTCAAAGACCTTTTATCCTATGACTATACAATTGGAAGGAAATCACTGGGAGCTGTCACATCCATTAAATAACTGGGACAGCGGGTACGGAGTGATTTAAAGTGGAACCATCACGTAAAAATAATCGCAGGAAAGGCACATATCAGAGTGTAATCCATTGGAATAACCTAAGGAAGTGTAGTGCATCGAAGAATGAGGTGGCTTACAAAACGCTCGATCTACTTGAATATTGCTCGTCAGCCTGCAACCTGTCCCTGATAGGTTAGATAGAGGAAATAAAAAAGATCCAAGGAAAAGCGGCGCATTTTGCCTTTGTTCGTTTAGTAAACACGAGTATTGTTCATCAATATGGGATCCTTAGTAGCTGGACTGATAGAAAAAATAGAGATTATCCAGTGAAGAGCGGCACGTTTCGTCACAGGATCGTGTAGTCGGCACGAGAGCGTTACAGAGATGCTCAACAAATTCCACTGACAGATGTTACAAGAGAGGTGTTGTGTATAATGAAGGGAGCGCTTTCTGGGAAGAGTCGGACCACGTATTACTTACTCTCACATACAACTGACGTAATGAAGACGACGAGAAAATACGAGAAATTAGAGCCAACACAGAGGCTTACCGATAATCATTCTTCCCACACGCCATTCGCGAGTAGAGCAGGGAAGGGCGGATCAGTTAGTGGTACCAGAAGTACCCTCCACCACACACCCTGACATGGCTTGCAGAGTATTATGTTGATGTACAGCAGATGTAGATGAAAACGAAATCGTTAGAGTGGTCATCCACTAGCAAACGCTACGAGAGAGGCATTTTCATTACGGTGTGGTGGTGAACTTCCGAAAGCATACATTTCTAGAAGAGTCGCACAAAATGTTGCTTCCTCCCACGTTTGTACGCAGAAAGACCATAAAGATAAAATTAGAAAGATTCAAGCTCTCATAGACTGTTAGCAGCACTGTTTCTCCACTATCTATTTAAGATAAGCTTCTGGCAAATAACCCTCCGACATGACTGCCAAAAATACTGCAGAGTTTCTTGTGTCCGGTGAATGCTATAATTCAAATGGTTATCATTTGGTTTGAATGTCTCTTCGACTGCTCTCATCAGAGACTAGACAGAATCCTCAGTGACTCTAATAAACAAAGGATCATCAGCTCTGTGGACCATCTACTGGCTGCGGAGGCGATCTGGAGGTAGCAAAATATGACTTTAGGGGATATTCCCCATACCCTCAGAGAGTGTGGTGTAACAGCAAATATTAACAAATAACTTATTGGGAAGTCCAAAGTCAAATTCCTAGGTAACATTATTACGGCAGAGGGAATCTCTCCGCATCCAGAAAAATAAAAGCAACAGCGAAATTTCCTATCCCAACAACAAAAAAACAAGACCATAGATTTCTTGGTATTTTCAATTTCTACAAGTGGTTTATACACATAAAACAACTGGCAACACCATGGCTTTGTCAGCTCACTGGAAAGAAGTCTAAATGGGTATGAGACGATGCAGCTGAGAATGAATTTCTGAATTTCAAACATTCAAAAGCGCGCTCGTTACCGTGCCAAGCCTGTCTCATCCCAGGGTAGCAGCGGAATTTTGTATGGTCACGGACAGCTCCTATTCTGGTCGGGGGCGTTTTGATCTTCCAGAAGTACCAAGAAGGTGGTAATACGGTAAACAAAACCGCAGATTTTGGAAGCCGTGTGCTGAGCAAATGCGAAAACTTTATTCAGTCACCGAGTTGTAAGCACTGGCGGCCGTCTGCTGTTCGAGGAATTCATATTCTTCTTGTATGATCGAAAAAGGAAAGTATACACAGACCACAAGGCGTTAGGAGTTTCTTCTCACAGTAAAACTTGACAGCAAAAGACTGACAAAATGGGTTCTTGCATTACAAGAATTTGATTTTACAATCACTCGCATACCTGGGAATGAGAATATCATTGCTTATGCGTTGTTACAATCACCTATAGGATTGGAGGGAAATAGTGTGAATCCATTCTAGGAGGAGCACTTCAATATATGCTGTATAAAAATCGGAGCAGTTGAAAATCATGCGACCGCGAGTTTAAGAGACATCAGCAGAGATCAGGAGAAAGTCCCAGCTCCGTCAGTCTTGATGGGAAGAGTCAACGACCGCCCAGAAATAATGATTAGTCTGTTCTATTTGTTACCGTGGCGTAAGGGAAGATGCATTGTGACGCGTCTGTATCCCTGGTGAACTCGTAAATAAAGTTATACGGCATACGTAATTGAGTTACGTACACTTTGGTGCCAGAAAGTATTATTTGGAGCTACACACACTGTGCTATTTTGAAGATGTCGAAAGGAGGATAAGGAGAGTACTGGTGATGTGTAAGGAATGTCAGAAATCGGAACACGTAACAGTCACAACGCAGGCACCACAATACCCTATCACTCCGACCAAATTAATCCCACACAAGAGTAGGGGGTCCTACTGCATACTATTTGTCGTGGAGCTAACGTCTAAGTACGTCGCTCTGATGCCACTGAAGAAGGCTATCGCACAAACGGTAAGCAAAGCTTTTTGCAAATATTTCCTGTCACAAGTAGGACATGTGGACAGTATCATCTCCAACAGTGAACCCCAGTTTAACTCAAACAAATGGAAGGCCATGTTGAGTCGGCAAGGGATAAGACAATCTATGCATCTATAAGGGATCCCCTGACGTCATCGGGGGATAGGATAATGAAAAGCCTCGTGAATCTTTGCCGCATCTACTGCGAGAAAAGGCTTGCCCCTTGGGATACCTTCTCACATGATTTCCAGGACGTAATGAATGAGCTGTCACACCGAGTCACAAGAATGGCGCCAATGACCGTACCAAACAATAGGCAGCCCAAAAACCTGATCGCGAAGTAGTTCACTTTTGCCTCGGGAACACGGAAAAAACATAAAAATATTGTGGAACTGGTTCTCAGACGTTTGCTGGTGGCAGGTGCGAAGAGGAAGGATGCATGGGATAGGAAAGATCGAAAACGAGAGTTTCAGAATGAACAAAAAGTCCTCGTCAAAAGCTTCCGACTATCGAATAAGAAAATCATCTGTACCACAAATTTTACGCTGTCTATATCGGACATGCTCTAATTCGTAGGACAGCTCATGCAAACACGGTGGAACTCGAAACATTGAAATCTAAGAAGTCCTTAGAGCTTCATCATGTCTGCCATGTGAAATCCTTTATAGAATAAGACTTTTACAGGTAGTGTTAAGAGTCATTTGTTTCCAAGTCATTTATGCAGTCGCTTAGTGTGTTGTTCTTTATTTGCTTGCACTTACACTTTTTGGATGATTTATTATTATTATAGGTAGAGGATAAGATCTTCTCTTGTGACACCTTATCAATGAGTTTGGCGTTTTAGTTTTCTGTACAGCATTTGCACTCTGATAATTCACCGTAGCTTTGAGACGTACTGGTGTCCTCGTATGTTTCACAGATAGAAATTTATTTCCTGAATAGGAATGTGCCGATTTCTGGGCGGAAACCGCTTGGGCTTATGATAAAAGTGGTCTGTTTAATACTTTAGCATTGATGTATCAGTAGCTTGTCACTTCATAGCAAGGGTATGTGTTGGAACAACGAGAAAATTGCATTTTTGGATCAGAAATAATTTCACGTCTTGGAGACACAGTTCTTCTCAGAACTCATTTTGGAATGTAGTAATGGTTTTGTTTCTTCCGTTGATATTGTGTGCATTGCTGGTGGGGCATATGCACAGTCTCTTCCACCATTTGGAGTGAGGAGGCGATAGTGGTGCCACAGAAGTTGATTTGCAATCCGAGAGTGGACCTTGGTGTGATTTGGATCATGCAACCGAAAACGGTGGGGGTATCTTGTGAGATGAACATAGGTTGTCCTCACCAAAGGCCTGTTGACGTTCAAGAATTTTTTTTCCTCTCTGTGGTTCGATTAGGATTATCGCCAGTGGAGCGATGTTGGTTGTTTCGAGTGTGGTTACACTACGGATAATCGCGATATTTTTCGCTGGTGGTACTTTTTCGTCTGTGATTATCACTTACGGATTATCGCCAGTAGTTCAATGATGTTTGCCTTGCGGTATTTCGATTATGGATCGCCAGAGCCAGAGGCGCGACATCGGCGAAGTTTTGTATTACGTGGCTTGAGCACATGGATTGCGAGTCACTGTAGTACATTTTTGGATGATTTGGAAGGAAATGGAGAAATAGGAACAGACAAAAAACAGATGTTAACCACAAATATTTAAGCACTACAAATTACATAAGAAACTGGTGTTTTATGTCTTTGCAGCAGCTGTTATTTGATGATATGTGTACGCCGATTTTTGAGAGTTATATGTCAGAGGAAAAGGTGAATTTGTGCCGAGGTCAGATCAATGCTGACAGCACGGTAAGGAGTGTGTAGATGGTGGTGAGTAGTATCCGATCCAGATTCTGCACCAGGTATCCGCACCAATGTCACCACCCAAGAAGATGGCCTCAGGAGAAGTATCAAAGTCCAGATTAGCGCAAACAGAAACGGCTAGAGGTAGCTAGGCTTGTTAATAGATAGAATAATTAGAAGTAAGTGTTGTGTGGTGTGAGAGTGAAGTATGAATGTGCGAGCTGTACCAGCTTAGCCCATTGGAGTGCATGAGTGGTGTTGGGAAACTAACAAAAGACTTACAGCAATACAGCTTCACCACTACAAAATTATTAGTTTATGTCTTTTAAATAAACGATTGATTATAGAAGAGTTTGCAATTATTTTTCAAAAGAACCTTAGTAGTAACTTTGTTTAAAAGAAAGAAAACAGTAAGGCAAGTCTTTTTTAATGAATTAATCATATTTTAAAGTTTCTATTACAAACAGTTCATACTTTTGTTATCATTTTCTATGTATGTGCTTTTGTAAACATTCATTATAGAAACACGGCACAAAAATATGAACTAAGGATTGTGCAGAAGACTATGGCACTCCAAGACGAGTGACAAGCAGACCGTGGATGGAAGTGGCTGAACACTAGGCAGCACCACATATTGGTAAACGGCTGGCAGGTCTTTCGTGACGTAGTGCGACCTCGGGTGCAGTTGCTGGCGTGACATCACAGCAGGGCGACCACCCTGGGTGAGCGACCGGCTGACTCGACATCACTGCATGGCCACGTTGGTAGTGTCGGCTACAGGCGACCCATCCCCCTCCCTCTCCCTGAGGCGACAGGGCAGGCAGCTAGCTGACATGATAACACTGGGGAATCTCAAGGTCAACAGAGGTGTGCACAGAGTCCTGCTCATCCCTTTCACTCGCGCCATCAGAGAGTGAAAGCAATTCCAGGTAGTGCAGCTGAAAGCATGAACAATGGTGCCTCGCCTACACCCAACAGGTAATGGAGACTCATCTGTGACGTCACACGATCAACTGTGGCCATCGTTGTTTGATGCAAGAGTCTCGAGAGACTGGACCTGACTGTTATGCCTCTGCCAATGAGAAAGGAGAGATAAGAGAGTACGGAACCAAATGTCTGACGTCTCCAGACACTTGCCACAATGCTGACAACTGCTGCTGGAGGACTGTCTTAAAAATCAGCAACAGTTTGTCAACTGCTGGCACGTCTCTGATCTGTCAGTAGTCCAGATGCCTACCTGTTGCTGCCATAGACAGGACACATGTCCTGTCACAGACACTGCTTCCACCACTCATGCTGTTAAGTAAAGGGGTAACCCTTCTCTTAGCACCATCTCATCCCCTGCAGCTGCCATGTCCAACCTGCTGTGTTTATCCATATGACTAACGTGAAGTTAATTTTTTGGACTCCCTAAATACCCTTGAGAATGGAGCTGTTTGAGACTTAAAACATGTTTATATTTTTTTAAATTCTTATTTTGTGTGCCTTGCTGTAGTTATTTTATTAGTGCAGAAGCAATTTTTTACTTTTTCCTTCTTACCATATATGTCATGAGGAAAAACACCATTCTCAGATGTGTACTGGGGTACAAGATCACTCTCATCTATAATCTAAAATTGACAAAAGATCACACACAACAAATACACTAATATTCAAACTACTATTTGAAACTGACTCTTCTTTTTATTTTGTGTTTGTCATTTGTGTGAAGTCTCACTATGCTTCACATCTCATTTAAATGATGTTTATTTTGAGTTAACATCATTTACGCCATTGTACAAGAACAGAAAGACATCTTACTTTGAAATAAGGTTAACAGATGAAACATGTCACAAGAACACACACTTAACTTGCCTAGATTTGCTGAATGCTTGGATAGAATTTGCTATGTTGTTTGTTTCTATGGAAGACTGAATCAATTTGAGTGCTTGAGCAGGGGTAAAAAAAATCTCTGAGGCAGAGAATGCTCAATGCCCAGCAACACTGTATTCTGGTTAGGGAAACCAATCATGTCCGACCTCAGCTTCAGTGTGAAAGAGTTAGTTAAATGTCTGCATGATCTTTTTAACCGTTTAATCATTGTATTTAGGTTCAGGAGTGTATGTCAAAGCAGAAGCAATCCTGACACCCAGCAGGTCACAAAAATTTTGCAAGCATGCCCCAGTTAGTGTGAGTATGGACCTTGGTTGAACGAGGTCAAGACAGGGTGTGTACATCTTCAATTTTTTGGTCCTGTCCTCCTCAGTTGTGCGTAATACTACGGTATGTTGATGATTTTCACTTATGGACCGTCTGACAGCAACTGAATAAAACACAATTTTAGTGCCATACGCGTTTCGCCTTTATTTTCTGCACGGCATCATCTGTGGCCTGTAATATGTACATATGTTAGCTATTTTATTTACATTTTTGTCACTGTGCCTATAGGTTATAAACAGTTCTGGTGGTTGGTGTTTCCTATTAAGTAGTAATGTTTTGAACTGTACTTACAGGTTGCATAGACAGTTTCTTACATATTACGCTCCTGTTGCATTTTTGGTCTTGTTCTTCTTCCTATGAGCGCCAATTTGCTGTTTTTTCTGCATTCCACAGCACTATGCACTGAACGCTTTTTTTAATGCAATGTTTTGGTTTCTGTTGCCGACTGTCAAATATTTTTACCAAAGATCGAATATTACTGCCAAACTTATGAGTGTAACTATCGAAGTATCTGTGGTCTGTTCGTGTATGCATTTGTGTGTGCGCTTGTGTGTGTGTGTGTGTGTGTGTGTGTGTGTGTGTGTGTGTGTGTTTGTGTGAGTGTTATTTGGTGTCATATTATTTTATTTTATTTTATTGTATTTAATTATTTATTTTTGTTTATGTCCTGTGTATGTGTGTGTGTGTTTTGGTGTGATATATATACATATATTTTTTTTTTTGTGCTGTGTATGTGTGTTTGTCTGTATTTTGGTGTTATGCTTTTTTTTTTTTTTTTGAGGGGGGGGGGCTGTGTATGTATGTGTGTGTGTGTGTGTGTGTGTGTATTTTGGTGTTATATACTTTTTTATGTTATCATTTCCTTCACATGTTTGTTTTCTGCTATGGCTTTCTGGATGTGGAAGTTTTCTTGCATTTGTATAAGATGTTTGTCATGGTTGCTTATTCTCATTATTTTCATTTCTTGTTCCATGTTTGTAGGATGATGGTTGTAGTGTTTTAAATGCTCTGCAAATGTGGAATGGTTTGTTTCATACTTCCAACATCTGATATGTTCTTTGTATCTTGTTTCAAAATTCCTGCATGTCATGCCTATGTATACTGCATCACAACTTTGACATTCAAGTTTATATATTCCTGATTGTTGGAATTTGTCCCTCTTGGTAGCTGGCTGGCTTAGGTGTGATTGAAGGGTTTGCCCAGGCTTATATGCTATTTTGAAGCCCTGTCTCTTTAGGATGTTTGCAACTCTGTGTGTTAGTTTATGTGTGTAGGTCATGGTGTCTGGTTCTTTTCTGTGTGGTGTTGTCATTGTGTGTGTTTGTTGAGTGTGTTTGTAAGTTTTCAGCTTGTGAGTTCTTTTGTATTGTGGAAATGTTGTGTTTGTTTTTTATTTGTGTTTTTATTTTTTGATTGAGCCTGTGTACCACATGTGTGTCATACCCGTTGTTCCTAGCTATTTGTATGATCGTGTTCATTTCTTGTTCATAGTTTCTCTTACTGAGTGGGATTCTGTTTAATCTATGTAACATGTGTCTTAGTGCTGAAAATTTCTGGCTTTGGGGGTGGTTGGATGTGGAATGTATTATTGTGTCCGTGGCTGTTGGTTTTCTAAAGATGTTAAATGTATGTTTTCCATTTTTTTTAAAAATTGTAATGTCAAGAAAATTTATTTGATTTTCTTTTATTGCGTCTGTGGTGAGGTTGCTGTGAGATGAGAGATTTTGTTCTATGATTTCTATTGTTTCTGTGATAGGGATAGAGGTATACATATTTTCTATATCGAATGAAATCAGTGATGCTGTGTGTGGTGATGATGATGAGCGAGAGAACGCTACCGCGAGACCACGAGCGGCTGTGTGTGGTACCTGTATGTTCTGTATATTTTCTATTAGGTTTCCTGTGTTTATCACTGTTCTGTTGTTTTCTACTTTATAGTGTTTTGTAACTAACTTTTGGAGGTGTTTGGCTATGCGGTATGTTGGGGCTTTCTTGAAGTTGATAACCATTGGCATTCCGTCTTTATGTACTTTCGGTTGACTGCGGAGTGTTGGTGCTTGTGGGATTTTCTGTGTTAAGTAGTATTTTTGTTTGTCTGTGAGTGTGTGTTCAATGTTTTTCAGTGTTCGTTTCACATTTGCCTGGAATCGTGTAGTTGGATCTGACTTCAGTTTTTGTATTGCGTTGGTGTTTATGTATTCCTCTTGTCAGTCCTATGTTTATTTCACAATTATTTTGTTGTTCTTCACGTGTAAGGATGTGTTCGGTTTCTACTATGAGATTTTCTATGTATTGATTGTTCACCTTGCTATGGGTGCAGTGTTTCAAACCTTTTTCCAAGATCATAGCTACAACACTGGAAGAAAGGATGTTCTTCACTATTCTGGGCTAAATCTCACTTTGGCATAGAAAGGCGTGAATTATGCTGCCACAAAAATCTTTGATCATTTGCAAAATAGTATTAAAAGCATGACAGATAGCCAACCAACATTTAAAAGCAAATTAAAAGAATATCTGAATGACAACTCCTACTCAATAGATGAATTCTTTGATATGAAGTAGTAACGGTAAAAAAAATTAAAAAATTAAAAAAAATAAAATTGTGGAAAGAAAACTTATGTTAAACTGATACATTCCACATCATTACGAAATGTCGTATTCATGATCTATGGAACAAGGATTAATGAATGTATGCACAAAAGCTTAGTCTCCATCAGTCTCTCTTAAATGGCTTCCTCCATCCACTTTCTGCCAACTGGCTGCTTTCGTGATGGACTGCTGCCTGGCCCAGGTACAATCTTTTGTCAACCAGTGCCCATCTGTCGGGTCATAAGAAGAAGGAGGAGGAGAGGGCTTCAGCCAGAAATGAGTGCTGGTTCCCAGAATCACTCACACAGGAATCTAGCAGTTATGGCCCCAGTTCATCTCTCTCCCTGTTCCTCATCACCTACACTATGGCCCCTAAGGTATAAGTTTCTCTACAGGTTACACATGCAGTAATAGGAACATTCTGCCCACAACTCCCTAATGTAAAAAGTCATAAATCACATGTACCAAATGTAGTGCTGGGGAACACCAAGGTCATGCCCTAAAACATGAACATTAATTCGACTGACAATGTTGCTTAACTTAGAGAGTGGCATGCCACATCTCACTACCTCCCAGTACCCAATAATTTGTGCATGAGGAGTGTCACAATTTAATAAAGAGGTTAGTATGACATGGAGGAGAAAAAATTATGACACTTTAACTGGGTCTTCGAGAATGACATGCTGGACCATGACAGCTTTGCAACCAAAAACCAAAAATACACACCCTGTATGTTGATGATTTTCACTTATGGACCGTCTGACAGCAACTGAATAAAACACAATTTTAGTGCCATACGCGTTTCGCCTTTATTTTCTGCACGGCATCATCTGTGGCCTGTAATATGTACATATGTTAGCTATTTTATTTACATTTTTGTCACTGTGCCTATAGGTTATAAACAGTTCTGGTGGTTGGTATTTCCTATTAAGTAGTAATGTTTTGAACTGTACTTACAGGTTGCGTAGACAGTTTCTTACATATTACGCTCCTGTTGCATTTTTGGTCTTGTTCTTCTTCCTATGAGCGCCAATTTGCTGTTTTTTCTGCATTCCACAGCACTATGCACTGAACGCTTTTTTTAATGCAATGTTTTGGTTTCTGTTGCCGACTGTCAAATATTTTTGCCAAAGATCGAATATTACTGCCAAACTTATGAGTGTAACTATCGAAGTATCTGTGGTCTGTTCGTGTATGCATTTGTGTGTGCGCTTGTGTGTGTGTGTGTGTGTGTGTGTGTGTGTGTGTGTGTGTTTGTGTGTGTGAGTGAGTGTTATTTGGTGTCATATTATTTTATTTTATTTTATTGTATTTAATTATTTATTTTTGTTTATGTCCTGTGTATGTGTGTGTGTGTTTTGGTGTGATATATATATATATATATATTTTTTTGTGCTGTGTATGTGTGTTTGTCTGTATTTTGGTGTTACGCTTTTTTTTTTTTTTTTTTTTTTGAGGGGTGAACGTATTTATTGTGAAGGTACTGCGAATATCCTGAGTTCCTTAAATAAATGTCTGCAAGGTGATCTTGGGTGGGCTCCAGCTATTATTCTGATTACATGCTTTTGTGCAATGAATACTTTCTCTCTTAATGACGAATTGCCCCAAAATATGATGCCATATGAAAGCAGTGAATAAGAATAGGCATAGTAGGCTAATGTACTTATATGTCCATCACCAAAATTTGCAATAACCCTAATAGCATAAGCAGTTGAACTTGACTGTTTCAGCAGATAATCGATGTGTTTCTTCCAATTCAATCTCTCATTAATGTACACACCCAGAAATTTTGAGTATTCTGCCTTAGCAGCAGACTTCTGTTCAAAGTCTTTATTTATCAATGGTGTTATGCCATTTACTATACAGAATTGTATAAACTGTGTTTTCTCAAAATTTAGTGAGAGTCCATTTGCAGAGAACCACTTAATAATTTTCTGAAAGACATTATTTGCAATTTTCTCATCTGATTCTTGCTTCTTGGGTGTGATTACTCTACTTGTATCATCATCAAAAAGAACTAACTTTGCATCTTCATGAATATAGAGTGGCAAGTCGTTAATATATATTAAGAACAATAAAGGACCCAAGACTGTGGGACACCATTCTTGGTACCTCCCCAGTTAGAGGACTCTGCTGGTTTTTGTAGACTAAATGTACTGTTAATTTCAACCTTTTGTACTCTTCCAGTTAAGTATGAACTAAATTATTTGTGCACTGTCCCACTAATACCACAAGAATTAAGCTCATCTAGAAGAATTTCATGATTCACACAATCAAAATCCTTTGAGAGATCACAAAATATCCCATTGGGTGATGTTCGGTTATTCATTGCATTTAATATTTGATCAGTAAAAGCATATATAGCATATTCTGTTGAAAAACCTTGCTGAAAACCAAATTGACATGTAAACATAGATTGCGTTGTAAAAGGGATTAATTCAGGGGAAATTTGTGTATCTTCCACTCCAATGTATGCTTTGCCAATCAAGCACCGCTTTTGTTTGTCATTTTTGTGTAAGATTTATCAGCTAGTTGTAGTTACAAGAGGAGTAATAGAACTTGTTATTATTTTGTAAACTTAAGTACGCCACTGTTTTCATTCATATTTTCTCCACTATTGACTATTTGTATTTTATTTGATGGTTCATGGGTACACCAGCAATTTAAGGTTCAGTCTATTGTATTAATTAATTTGATTATTAATCTGAGTAGTGAAAGTGACCAGAGGCACAGGAAACAAAAGTATCATGAGTGAATTCGCTAATTCATATATAAAAATTAAGGTTGTGGCTGACAATTTGAAGATTACTGAGAAGATAACACTTTTCTTCACGTAAAAATAATAACATTTAGCATCACTCACACAAATATTTATGATTGAAGGAAGCAATGGCTTGCATTCTCTTTCAGATTATACTGTTGCTACAGCATCGTCAATGGCAACTACGCTGATATTGAACAGAACCGAGCCTCTGTAGAAGGTAAGACAGTATATACATCTATTTACAGAATTTATTTGGGAAGTGTTTTTGTTGTTGCATGCAGTGAAATAAATTAGACATGAACATATTGTCTACGCGTAATGTGTAGACATTGTGAGTGAGCATTTCACAAGATTTTTTAATTTAATACTGTCAATGTCCAAAGTTCCTTTAATTAGAAATATCCAAATTAAATAATTTTTATTTTATTGGCTACGTTCCGCAATTCCCCATTATCAAAAATTTTTCGTTAGATACTTGCAGTGTCACCGTCAGCACGCTGATATAGCATTTCCTTCGTTTCCATAAATAAATCCGTTCAGACGAATCCTGAGATCGTTCCTTCAACAACACTACTTCCTACTCAGTTACCCACTCTACATTTCTGTCGTTGATGAATTAAAGAGATTATTTTTGTTAGTGGTTTTTCCTATTTCTCACAGCTCCACAACCAAGAGATGTCGAGCCTATAGCATGGGGCGCAGTGATGTGCCCCCATGTGGCTGTAATGTTGACATAACTTCTAGAGATGCTGCCCAATATAACTTCCTTGAAGGATATACTGTCTACAACTCATGTATAAAAAGTCATGCAGGTGGAAAGAATGTGTGTTACTATTATTGCACTTAGCGAATGAAGAAAGTTAAATATTAACTTGTTGTTTTGTGCAACTTAAGGAAAATCACGGGGTGTTTTCCCGTGAGAATGAGGAGTTCATTCAGCGATAGGGAGGAAGCCAGCCGAATACGGCTTGCCAATTCGTTTCGTGTTAACCCGCAGAGGTCTCGTGTACTAGAAGCAGCGAGCAGAGATTTTGACTTGTGCTCTGCAGGATGATTCTTTTTTTTTTTTTTTTTTTTTTTTTACACAAATTCTTTATGGCGAGCATATCAGGTGGCCTTGTGTGGCGGTGTGCTGTAGGATACCTGCTTTTGGTTTTGTAACTGGAACTGATCTTGTTAGTTGCAGTAACATCAACGTTATGTAAAAAAATATTTTAGGGAGTTGTTTATTAGCCTATATTGTAGGCTGAAAACAGCAGTATAAAACTGTTAAGGGCTCTTTGTAAGCAGCAACTTGCAAATGATATAACATAGACCTAATTTCTTATTCTAAATGGCCAGATGTCACTGGAAGACTTTGTGATACGAGACGGTCGTCGGCAGCTGGAGCCTATACGGTGCTTCCGTCTCCATACAGTCCTAGCACAAAAGAGTTCCTGACACCCCACGTTCAAATCGGCGGCGATTTGACTCAGACTTGATCGTTGATCTCCTGGTACGACTCTGTGGAGGCAACTTGAATTACTTGTAGTTTAAGAGCAAAAGTACCCAGAAACCTATTAGTGGACACTAACATCCGCTGTGTCCACCTTTCGACTTTATGACGACCTGACCTCGGCTGGGGACACTTCCAATGATGTGTCTGAATATCTGAGGAGGAAATGCAAACCAGTCTACCTCAAGAGCTGAAACTAGAAAAGGTAGCGATGCTGGACGCTGGGATCAATGTTCTAACTCGTCTCAGACATATTCCACTGGACTGATTTCAGTACGCTGGCCAGGCCAGTCCATTTTGGAATGCTGTTGTCCACAAATCGCTGCCTTACTGATGCTGCTTTATGATGGGATGCACCGTCATGCTGATACAATAATTGTCTTCCGAAATGTTTCTCTACTGCACACGGTATAAAATGCTATAGAATGTATTCATAGCTTTCTGAATATAGCGTTTTCTTATGTACAATAAGGGAGACACATCCTAATGAAAAACTTCCCCATATTGTAACACCATGTTCTCCGTACTCTTTGTTGGCACTATAAATGAAGGCAGCTAACTTTCTCCAGGTATTCGCCACACCGAAACCCTTCTATCGGATTTCCACAGGGTATAACGTGACTCATAACCCAAATCGCTAGTTGCAGTCATCCACTGCTCCGTGGCGAGCTCTTCACACTATCTCAACCATCGCTTAGATGATGATGATGATGATGTTTGGTTTGTGGGGCGCTCAACTGCGTGGTTATCAGCGCCCGTACAATTATCCAATCTTTGCTCAGTCCAATTTCGCCACTTTCCTGGATGATGATGAAATGATGAGGACAACACAAACACCCAGTCATCTCGAGGCAGGTGAAAATCCCTGACCCCGCCGGGAATCGAACCCGGGACCCCCCATCGCTTAGCATTGGCTACAAAACTTCATGCCTTACGTGAAGCTGCTTGGCCATTGTACCCCATTCCTTTTAACTTCCTACGCACAGTCATTGTTTTAGTTGGAAACCTGGTAGCGCTTTGGACCACACGAGTGATTCCTTTCGGTGATTTCATGCGGTTTTCTTATAACGATCTTCCGCAATGCTTAACGATCCCTGTACATAAAGTCTGTCTGGTCTTGATGTAGCTGTGGTTGGCCTTTTTTTTTCCTTTATTGAATTTCGATTACCCCCGAAGGAGGCGGGCTGACAGCAGCTTAGTACGCCGCTCTTCAGCCTACAGAATTTTTAAAACATAAGAAGATAAGAAACAATAAAAGCAGGCGATAAAACGGTTACGTAAATTGTAAAACGCCGGAAAATTGTGGAAAGGTAAAAGATAAAACAAATGCTGGGCGGCGCTAATAAAATACAGGAAGCAGACAGGTAAAATAGTAGACAGACGATTAAAAAAACCGACAGTCTGGTTTCTGTTCGCAAGATACAATACTGGCCATTAAAATTGCTACCCCACGAAGATGACGTGCTACAGACGTGAAATTTAACAGACAGGAAGAAGATGCTGTGATATGCAAATGATTAGTTTTCCAGAGTATTCACACAAGGTCGGCGCCGGTGGCGACACCTACAACGTGCTGACATGAGGAAAGTTTCCAACCGATTTCTCATACACAAACAGCAGTTCACCGGCATTGCCTGGTGAAACGTAGTTGTGATGCCTCGTGTAAGGAAGAGAAATGCATACCATCACGTTTCCGACTTTGATTAAGGTCAGATTGGAGCCTATCGCGATTGCGGTATATCGTATCGCAACATTGCTGGTCACGTTGGTCGAGATCCAATGACTTTTAGCAGAATATGGAATCGGTGGATTGAGGAGGGTAATACAGAACGCCGTGCTGGATCCCAACGGCCTCGTATCACTAGCAGTCGAGATGACAGGCATCTCATCCTCATTGCTGTGACGGATCGTGCAGCCACGTCTCGATCCCTGAGTCAACAGATGTGGACGTTTGCAAGACAACAACCATCTGCACGAACAGTTCGACGACGTTTGCAGCAGCATGGACTATCAGCTCGGAGAGCATGGCTGCGGTTACCCTTGACACTGCATCGCAGACAGGAGCGCCTGCGATGGTGTACTCAACGACAAACCTGGGTGCACGAATGGCAAAACGTCATTTTTTCGGATGAATCCAGGTTCTGTTTGCAGCATCATGATGGTCGCATCCGTGTTTGGCGACATCACGGTTAACGCACATTGGAAGTGTGTATTCGTCATCGCCATACTGGCGTATCACCCGGCGTGATGGTGTGGGGTGCCACTGGTTACACGTCTCGGTCACCTCTTGTTCGCATTTACTGCACTTTGAACAGTGGACGTTACATTTCAGACGTGTTACGACCCGTGGCTCTACCCTTCGTTCGATCTCTGCGAAACCCCACATTTCAGCAGGATGATGCACGACCGCATGTTGCAGGTCCTGTACGGGCCTTTCTGGATACAGAATATGTTCGACTGCTGCCCTGGCCAACACATTCTCCAGACCTCTCCCCAACTGAAAACGTCTGGTCAATGGTGGCCGAGCAACTGGCTCGTCACAATACGCCAGTCACTACTCTTGATGAACTGTGGTACCGTGTTGAAGCTGCATGGGCAGCTGTACCTGTACACGCCATCCAAGCTCTGTTTGACTCAATGCCCAGGCGTATCAAGGTATTTCTTACCGCCAGAGGTGGTTGTTCTGGGTACTGATTCCTCAGGATCTATGCACCCAAATTGCGTGAAAAGGTAATCACGTACCAGTTCTAGTATAGTATATTTGTCCAATGAATACCCATTTATCTGCATTTCTTCTTTGTGTAGCAATTTTAATGGCCAGTAGTGTAGTTCAGTAATTGTCACCATGTGTTTTACAACCAGTTCACTGTCAACAAGTCCTCCACGTAACAGTACTAACATAGTATCACATAGGCCCATAGGGCGTAAGAGAACCAGACTGTGACGCATCCTAAATTCTACAGGCCAGACGTGCACGCGGTGAGATCCGCCTCGGAGACACACGTCGCATGTCGGGTAGACGAGGCGCGGCCTTGCGCCGTCCTTGCCTGGAAGGTCCCGCCGCTCGTCTGGTCCCACGGTGCCATTTCCTCCACCCACTGCTGCGCCACCTCGCCTTATGCAAATACGGTCGTCCTAGGCCCGAATCATGTCTTCTCTTCCCACTGAAGAAGATTGCATAAGAATTCGTTGCCGTTGTTCAAGTGTGATGGAATTAAATCTTTGTCATCCCTGCACGTGTGCCCCTTATGGGACAATTATGTTATTAATTAATTAATTTATTTAATCGTATGGTGATTTTATACAATATACGGTTGATACAAGACAAGTGATTTTATACAATATACATATGATATAAGACAAGATTAAACCTTGAAGTCCGTGTTTTTCAAAAATGGCTCTAAGCACTATGGGACTTACCATCCGAAGTCATCAGTCCCCTAGACTTAGAACTACTTAAACCTAACTAACGTAAGGACATCACACACATCCATACCCGAGGCAAGATTCGAATCTGCGAACGCAGCAGCGGCGTGGTTCCGTACTGAACCGCCTAGAACCACGCGGCCACAGCGACCGGACCGTGTTTTTCAACCAATTAGTTAATCTGGATGTGAGAGTGAACAAGTCGTCGGGAATTCCGGGGTATGAATGATGTGCACAGCGTTGGACTAGATGTTCAATTTTCTGCTCTTCTTGATTATATTCACACGTTGGTGAACTGATCCAGCCCCATTTGTACCTGAAGCTACAACAACCATGTCCAGTCCTTAACCTGTTGAAGCGGCACCAGAGTTTCCTCAATAGGTCAAAACCTTTTGGCTTCTTCGTGGGATCAAGGAGATGGGCTCTTTTTCCCAATGCTTTTATTGACCATTCTTGCAGCTTTCATTTGGATCAAAACCATCCGCGATGAGTTGTCCTGCAGTAACACTTGCTGCTCTTCTTAATCGCAGTCGTTGCTGTGGCGGATGACAGAGTTCCTGGTGCAGTGGTAGAGAGGGTGATGCAGAGATTTTCTTGGCCTCCCTCACGAGAGCTTGTTTCCGCCTTAAGTGAGGTGGAGGGATGTGACTCAATACAGGTAAACAGTGGCATGGGATTGAATTGATGGAACCAGTAACGCAGCGCATTGTGTCGTTCAGTTTTGTGTCTACCTCCTTCACATGTACACTTTCCAACAAGACAGGTGCATAGTACTCGGCAGCAGAGTACACAAGACTGATGCCAGTTAAACGCAAACAGTCAGCAGAGGTTCCCCAGGTGGTACCACTCAGCTTATGTAGTATGTTGTTCCTTGAAACAACTTTATGAGAAATCTTGGTGATGTGCCCTTTTGTAGCTCAGGTTTCTATCCAGAGTGATTCCGAGATATTTTGGGAAAGGACTGTACCTCAACGTTTGTCCATTGAACATAACTCTTGTAGTTTGCAGCACGATTCGCTAGATGGAAACAAGAGACTTCAGTTTTTGATATGCTTGGAATCAATCTCCAGGTCTTAAAGAAAGTTGACATCTTCTCCAGATCCTTCGTAAAAATTCGTTCACCATCCTCGAAAGTACTGCTCTGCACTATGTAGTGTAATAAATATGTAATTTACTGAATCGACTGTGAGAAAGCTAAGTGGCAAATACGTTATCGGTGAGACTTTATGATAATTATATCGTTGACTCGGAATATTACTCTCTCTGTGGTTTACTAGTAACTAAGGGTAACTAGAGTTTTCTGTTCGCTTCTTTTGATGTTATATGGAGAATTGTACAAGAGACACAATAAACCGTTATTATTTCATGAGAAGAAAGGTGAGCGTCACGACCTTTATTAGTATTTTTGGAAGTATTGAAGTAGCAGAATTGTTTCAGATTGAATGCGACGTGCACGGGAAGAGACGTGGACAACAGCACTCTAACCTGCAATCTCATGTATGAATAGTTGCTAAAAATATCCAGCCGTCTCTCCCAAGACTCTTCATACGCGCAACAACCAGTAATTCTTTTAACAGCACCATCAGAGACAATTTTATCACGTTGTTACGACCTTTTACTGCGAGCATAATACATCGACAACAGACAAACAAAAGATAGACAAACACATAAAAGAATCTACCACAACTACCAGTTCGAAGTCATCAGCATAGATGAATTTAGTTGATGTTATGGTTGATAAATCATTAATGTATAAATTGAATAGTGATGGTGTTAAAACAGATCCCTGTGGTAGTCTATTATTTTGTTTCCGTTTGTGGCTTTTAGAGTCATAGGTGATATGTAATATGTTATTATGTTATCGGCTAATTGAAAATGATCTTATGCCTTTCCTTAGTGTGAATTAGCTGGAAATGGATTTACAGGTGAATAATACTTTTTTAAACACTTAAAAGAAAAGTGTGCACTATCCCGCAGGTTTCATTTTCAATAGGCTTCTACACCTACGCGTGGCAGAGATATCCTGTACACCTACTAGTCATTTCCTTTCCTGTTCCACTCGCAAATAGAGCGAGGAAAAAGCGACTACCTATGTGCCTCCGTATGAGCCCTAATTTATCGTATCTTCTCTTCGAGATCCTTAAGCCAAATGTATGTTGGCGGCAGTGGAATCGTTCTCCAGTCAGCTTCAGATGCCAGTTCCCTCGAAAAGAATAATCAAAAAACTGAGAAACGTTGAATGGTGGTTTTAATGCTTCATATGTTCTACACAACCAACTCCCCCCTCCCACAGATTGAGTACGACGAATAGAACGGTCATACAACCACGTGAAACCGTCAGAAAATCATGTTACATTACAGTCACGTATCGCTGTGTGATATTTATTCATTTTTGCCACTACTTCGTTGTTAATTTTACTTAGAGTGTACTGGGCACATTTGCTAGGAGGAAATCTTTGCATTTTTCTCACTGGTAAGATGCTTACACGGTGTGTCTCCGGGACCGCTTGATCGGCAGGAAGCGGTCAGTGATCTCATTAGGGAGGTCCTCTGGTAGCTGGGCAGCTTTCATATGCAACTAAGTAAGGCTGCGGCCTGCTTCATGCTTTTGTCGGTAGAACCGGCGCCTCTCCTAGCCCTGCGTGGGAGGCGCCGTGCCGCCACTGCCATTCCCACAGAACATTTGAGCACCGTACGTATGTTTTTGGATAGGGTCCGCCTTTAGCAAAACACAATTTTGTTTATTAACCCAAACATGTTTCGCTGCAATTGCACATGTTTGGGTTAATAAACAAAATTGTGTTTTGATAGAGGCGGACCCTATCCAAAAACATATGTATTGTTAAAGCAACCACGGAAAAAAGAGCTTCAACCCCAGGATGATTATTTGAGCACCGTTTTTGCCTGTTTCTTTCGGACATCAAAGGACGAGACGCCGAAACGCAAACCGACCACCAACGTCCAACTTCCTCCTATCCCTGTGCAAGAAATGTTTTGGTGTCAGTTGACTTTTGCATTATTTTGTATACCTAGTCTGCAAACAAGATCATCTGTTTTTTGTCTATATCACGAAGGAAATGCGAAGAAAGGACCCAATGAAATTTGTACATTTCTGTTAAGTTGATGTGAAAAATTTACTTCTGATGTTCGATAAATGTCCGGGACAGAACAAACACAACACAATGGTCCGCTTGAAATTGATTATTGTGGAGTTAGACCGATCTGAAGTTTCCTTTTCATTTATCATTGCAATATACCACAGCACTCAATACTGTACAATAATAACATAAGTGAGTTAATTAATTACATAACAAACACGAAAGATCATAGTTTAGAACTATTTTGTGAATTTTTAATACCATATAGTATTTTAATAAACTGTGGTAAACTGTGATGACTGTTTCTCAGACATATCCCTCCTCTTTTGTAAGATTATTTTTAATACATGTCACCTGGCGTTTCCGAAGCACAAAAGGCAGGCGCTTTATTTGTAGACTTCTGTATGGTTATCTTATTCCTTTTGTTGCGGCTTACTCTCCCGCTTGCTCTGGATTATTTGATTTAACGTTTTGTTCCCATATGCTCATTCTATATATTCACTTGGATATTTTTACTAATATCAACACGTTAGTTACGCTTACCAATTCAGTGATTAATTTAGTTCTTATATTAAATTTTCCCAATTTCAATTAGACTGGGTGACGACCCAGAACAATTTTGTGGCACACGAAACTTATAATAGACTGCAGAGTTCCACAATGGCTAACTTCCCCCAGTTTCTGTTTGCATTCCACCTTTCAGATGACCATTCACCCACTAATAACCATTTATATTGTGATCCTGCAAACGAACATAAATGGAGCTGTAGAGAAACAGTCAGTAGGTAGCATGTATTCATTGCATTTTTTTTTTTTTTCCTTTAGCGCTGAAACAACTTACACGCTGTTCCGAGGCGAGATCATCTCGTGATTTGACAGTGTTGTTCCAGACTGGGAGTTGCATCGTTCTGTGTCATATAGATGTGTGTTTTGTAGATTTGGAAACTCTTTTGTTTTATTGCGCGTGCGTATATATTGCGTGTGTCGATTCCATGTGTCAGATTATGTGTGATACTTGTATTTAGACTGCGTGTGAAACTTGTATTCCGGAAAGTAGACGTCTGTTATTTTTTAGATTTTTGTGGCTATAGACTTTTGATAGCGATATACTGCGAAAGTGGACTTTGCTTATGATGACTCATACCTGGTCCAAAAGCAATAACAGCCGCGAAAACGTTGACACAATGAAACAGGGTAATGGTCCAGTTGCGGAGGTCGAGCAAATGGGAAGCATAGTGGTAAGGATTCTGTACAAGGTAATGAACAATTTTCAACTGGAAGTGTTAGAAACAGTACCATGTATGTAAGTTTTGAAAACGAACAGACACAATCCTCCTTCGTGTCGGAAAGTGCAGGAAAGACCTTAAGTAATTGTCGTGAAAGTACAGCTGAGAGCCCAATTAATCCTGTAGTAAAATATCAATTTGATATCAGAGAGGTAGTAAGAATATTGTCTGAGGAGAATCGTAAGGCGTTAGAAGAAAGTAATAAAAAATTATCTGAGGAGAATTGTAAGGCGATAGAAGAAAGTACTAAAAAGTAATGTAAGGAAACGGATCAGAAGCTGGCGAGACTCGCAGTAAAGATGAGAAACGATCTAGTTGCGGAAGTTAAGGAGCAGACTCAAATTCTCGACCAGCGTCTTTGAACTTTGGAAGAGGGTAACTGCACGCTACCGAACAACTTAAGCAGCAGGAAGACCATCTTAAGGGGATTTCCGTGCTCTAGCTGAGTCGTGTAGGCACGAACACGCGGAGCTGCTGACGCTTGTGGAAAGTCCGACAGCACAAGTACCAGAGCGCATTAGCGGGCGGGTGGACGCTAATAGCGAAGCGATCCAGGTATGGGAAGCCGAGGCCGCAAGCATGGCCAGAAAGTTAGGAGACTTGTCCATTAGCGAAAATTGCGACAAGAATGCACCGATCAGCGTAGCTGAGACGGTAGGGAAGAGTTCACCACTGAAAACTCAACGGGATCAGTGGGAAGCATATACACTCCTGGAAATGGAAAAAAGAACACATTGACGCCGGTGCGTCAGACCCACCATACTTGCTCCGGACACTGCGAGAGGGCTGTACAAGCAATGATCACACGCACGGCACAGCGGACACACCAGGAACCGCGGTGTTGGCCGTCGAATGGCGCTAGCTGCGCAGCATTTGTGCACCGCCGCCGTCAGTGTCAGCCAGTTTGCCGTGGCATACGGAGCTCCATCGCAGTCTTTAACACTGGTAGCATGCCGCGACAGCGTGGACGTGAACCGTATGTGCAGTTGACGGACTTTGAGCGAGGGCGTATAGTGGGCATGCGGGAGGCCGGGTGGACGTACCGCCGAATTGCTCAACACGTGGGGCGTGAGGTCTCCACAGTACATCGATGTTGTCGCCAGTGGTCGGCGGAAGGTGCACGTGCCCGTCGACCTGGGACCGGACCGCAGCGACGCACGGATGCACGCCAAGACCGTAGGATCCTACGCAGTGCCGTAGGGGACCGCACCGCCACTTCCCAGCAAATTAGGGACACTGTTGCTCCTGGGGTATCGGCGAGGACCATTCGCAACCGTCTCCATGAAGCTGGGCTACGGTCCCGCACACCGTTAGGCCGTCTTCCGCTCACGCCCCAACATCGTGCAGCCCGCCTCCAGTGGTGTCGCGACAGGCGTGAATGGAGGGACGAATGGAGACGTGTCGTCTTCAGCGATGAGAGTCGCTTCTGCCTTGGTGCCAATGATCGTCGTATGCGTGTTTGGCGCCGTGCAGGTGAGCGCCACAATCAGGACTGCATACGACCGAGGCACACAGGGCCAACACCCGGCATCATGGTGTGGGGAGCGATCTCCTACACTGGCCGTACACCACTGGTGATCGTCGAGGGGACACTGAATAGTGCACGGTACATCCAAACCGTCATCGAACCCATCGTTCTACCATTCCTAGACCGGCAAGGGAACTTGCTGTTCCAACAGGACAATGCACGTCCGCATGTATCCCGTGCCACAGAACGTGCTCTAGAAGGTGTAAGTCAACTACCCTGGCCAGCAAGATCTCCGGATCTGTCCCCCATTGAGCATGTTTGGGACTGGATGAAGCGTCGTCTCACGCGGTCTGCACGTCCAGCACGAACGCTGGTCCAACTGAGGCGCCAGGTGGAAATGGCATGGCAAGCCGTTCCAGAGGACTACATCCAGCATCTCTACGACCGTCTCCATGGGAGAATAGCAGCCTGCATTGCTGCGAAAGGTGGATATACACTGTACTAGTGCCGACATTGTGCATGCTCTGTTGCCTGTGTCTATGTGCCTGTGGTTCTGTCAGTGTGATCATGTGATGTATCTGACCCCAGGAATGTGTCAATAAAGTTTCCCCTTCCTGGGACAATGAATTCACGGTGTTCTTATTTCAATTTCCAGGAGTGTATACACCATAGGCACATTACGACAGAATTGAGTGTAGCTGAGACGGTAGGGAAGAGTTCACCACTGAAAACTCAACGGGATCAGTGGGAAGCATATATACACCATAGGCACATTACGACAGAATTGAGTGAGCGGGTAGCGCACTTAGAGAACCTTAGGTACAATGCAGAGACTAGCGAACGTGTCTATAAACACAGACGGGAGAGTACAGATCGGGGCTCTGGACACGCTGCTGATTTCGACGAGGATAGGGGCAGAAGGAAGCGAAATGGGAGAGCTCGCGAGCGATCTCCACACACACACTCGCTGGTCATACCGGATTCGAGAGTCCATTACCGCAGCAACGTATTTTCGCCATCTGTCCCTGTCTTGGGCTATTTCCTTCCATTCACCTTCAATACTTAGGCTCCTCAAATCAGCCTTCACATTGTCCTCCCATCTACGCCTCGGTCTCCCCACAGGACGTTTTCCCTCTAGGTGCCCTTCCAGAACTCTGCGCGCTGCCCTGCAATCATCATCCGTTCGAGCTACGTGAACCGCCCATCGTAGCCTACGTGATTTAATAATACTGATTATGTCAAGGCTTGAATAGAGTTCGTGAACCTCTTCGTTATGCAGTTTTCGCCACTCTCCGCTAATGTCATCCCTTTTTGCTCCGAAAATTTTCCTCAAAATTTTGTTTTCAAACACTCCAAACGGCTTTTCATTTTGCACAGTGAGAGACCAAGTCTCACACCCGTACAGCATAACTGGAGGAATAATAGTTTTGTATATTCTAATCTTTAAATTCCTAGGCAATATCCGTGATGAAATCAATCTATTCAGTGAGAAGTAGCACGCATTTCCCACCCGTAATCTCTTCTTCAGTTCGGATTCAATCCCATTTCTCGAAGTGATATCCACGCCTAGATACTTAAATGTGTTCACTTTTTCATACTGCATGTCTCCAACTCTTAACATTTCCTGATCTACTGCTGTTGGCATTCTAGTAGTAACCAGGTATTTAGTTTTGTCTTCACTTATCCTTAGACCTACATCTTCACTAGCGTTGATTAACGCATTCGCATTTGCTGTTACAGATTCTTTCCTATCGCTAATGATGTTTAGATCATCTGCATACCCTAATATCTTAATATTTCCATTTAACTCCACATCCTCTGAATTATCTGCTGCCATTCGTACAATATATTCTAGGATTAAATTAAAAAGTAGCGGAGACAGGACATCTCCCTGCTTAAGTCCGTTCTTTATTACAAATTCTTCTAACTCCAATTTCCCCATGCGTATTCTACCTTCTGTGTTTTTCAAACTCGCTTCTATAAGTCTAGCATACTTCTTTGGTATTCCAAGTTCCAAAAGAATTCTGTATAATTTTGATTGCAATACTAAATCATATTCTTCTGTAAAATCTATGAAAAGATTATGAACTGGTTTATTGTATTCCCATTTCTTTTACAAAATTTGACGCAGGGTGAATATTTGGTCTATAGTTGATCTGTTCCTCCGAAAGTCAGCTTGGTAATCCCCCACAATTTCATCTGCATATGGTGTAAGCCTGTTTCAGAAAATTCGAGAAAATTTTGGTACACACCGGTAATAGCGATATCCCTCTATAATTGCTACAATCCATTTTGACGCCCTTCTTAAAAATTGGGATCAGAATCGACTCCAGCCACTCTTCAGGTATCATCTCTCAGTAATGCACGGATCTGATATTAAATGTTTCCTCTCGGTGAGAAAGTTCGAAGTGTTTCGGAACGCTCCAAACGGGATTCATCCCAGGGCTTGGTTACAACAGTTCCGATCTTCCCTTCCTTCTGCCTGGCCGGACGCGCACAAGATTGAATACACTGGGTACCTCAAGAGTGAGCTGCGTGCATGAGGGCGGCAGCAGGCGACTGCAACTCACAAGGGGAGGCCGGCAATTGTGAAATTCAGATTCGATTCATACTGCGCATAATAAAAGCTCATGGCCAGAGATGTAATGTGGCAAAGCACCAAGATGCACTTCTCAGCCGTTGTCGAGAAAATCGACAGTTAAAATAAACCGTTGCGGTGAAATACTCTCAACGATTAATGATTTTTCTACAGTGTCATAGCGCAGCGGCAAGCGCTGGGGTTCGTAATCCGAAGGTCGCCGGATCGAATCTCGCGCCATGCAATATTTTTTTATTATTAGTTTTTTGCAATTCATATATATATATATATATATATATATATATATATATATATATATATATATAAACTATTAATGAATTGCTTATGCATGTTGGTGAAGGCGGATCGCTCTCCAATTGTACCGCCTCCATTTTTCCGTTTGTTTAACAGGGTGTACCAAAGCTGTCCCGTCCGCACCTATTTTCGACGATGTTATAAGTTGCGCTAGGGACCGCATCTACCTTCTTTCGAAGTTAGCAGGCAACTACGCTGTTATGGGGCGGCTCGTTTCGGCCCATTCAACATCTGTCCTTCAAGTGTAACGAGCGAGTAACGGAGTTTATATTTCATACCTGCCACAGCAAGTTTGTGTTCGTGGGGTCTCTGTTCTAATTCGAACGTTTGACTTACGCTATACGTATTCGTTTCTACGTCTTCCGTTAACTATACGTGGTTAACATTATGAAGACAATTAATAACATTTGTGAAATACAACTTTGTTTGCGAAAACATAATGATGTTCGAAGTCGCCAGTTTTTCCACGACAAACGACTTTCAACAACTTATTATATGCATAATTGTTGCAACTGATTGCCGGGAATTATATATATATATTACAAAAACAAATACTAAAAAAAAAGTTGCATGGAGCGAGATTCGATCCGGCGACCTTCGGATTACGAACCCGCTGCACCACCACGCTGCAGAAAATTACTAATCGTAGAGAGTATTTCACCGCAACGGTTTCTTTCAACTGTCGATTTTCTCGACAACGGATGAGAAGTGCATCTTGGTGCCTTGCCACATTACACCTCTGGCCATGAGCTTTTATTATGCGCAGTATGAATCGAATCTGAACTTCACAATTGGCGGCCTCCCCTTGTCAGTCAAGAAGTTCCAACAGATTTTTTTTTATCCACTTACTGGTTTGAGGTGGCCCAGGACCGCGTTAAACAAGGAATAATTATGATCCCGAACTTGCATCATTTAGGCTTTTCAAGCCCAGCTCTGTTATTCGAAGATATGCTAGACAAAAATCAGTTCTTGTATGATTCTTACGGACCAGCAGAACTAATTCGCATTTTCATTATGAAGTTACCAATAAACTTACAGCACGTCACCATTGTAGGAAGATATAAATATGACGAAGAGGGATTTAGGGTCCATGCTACAGGAACTGCAGTTCGATGCAGGTGACGGCGCACAGTATAGCGGATCATATTCGCATGGACAGAGGCGTCGCGACCGCAGTCGCGGCCGCTGCGAAACTAGGAGACGGGACTGCAGGTGGAGGCGAGACCGACACGAGAATTAAACATATCACCCATATCAGAGCTGTCCGACCCCGGTAGCTGAGTGGTCAGCGCGACAGACTGTCAATTCAAAGGGCCCGGGTTCGATTCCCGGCTGGGTCGGAGATTTTCTCCGCTCTGGGACTGGGTGTTGCGTTGTCCTACTCATTATCATTTCATCCGTATCGACGCGCAGGTCGCCGAAGTGGCGTCAAATCGAAAGACTTGCACCAGGCGAACGGTCTACCCGACGGGAGGCCCTCGTCACACGACATTTCATTTTTCATATCAGAGCTGGCCCAATAACAACAGGGAACATAAGTATCATTACAATAATCAACAAAATTAGGTTATCCAACAACTTTAGGTAACAGACAGCATTTCGAGAACCGAGAAAATTACGGCACCCTATCACGGAAACCGGAATGATCGTAGCAGCCACGAGAACCGCGACCGATCTCGTCGTGAAAGCCGTGCTAACAACGGTGCACCAGACCATCCTTTAGGGATCGAGATCAGGCCAGCAAACCTCAGACACAACCAGCCGTGCACCAGCAGCCACAATCAACAATGACGATTAGCGAATGTGGAGGACGAGGCTCCGGAGCAGATCGTGCCAAGCCCGCACGGACATGTATAGTATACACGAAAGGAGGAATTAGGGATTAACTTTCGCAGGAAGTCTCCAGTGCGAAGGCTACGGGAATCGGCGTGATAGTTACAACTGCTGTTAGGGAAGTGCGACGTGAGTGCATTATAGACACCGGTAGTCTCTTCTCAATTATCAGCGGGGCGGCATTTCGGAAATGTGAGGAAGACGGTGTTTGGCCTATTTTTCGGTTGAGGGGAACAAAAGTAAGGGGAGCGATACAAGGAAAGGACACTGAAATACGCAGGCAGACTCGACTAACTTTTACGTGTCAGGAAAGAGTTTGAATTTAATTTTTTATTGTCCCCCTATTAAATGTGGCTGTTATATTGAGAACAGACTTTATGTACACTTACCACGCAGTGATTGACGAAGGTGGAGGATCTGTGGTAGTCTATGTTGATAGTCAACTTGTGTACATTGTATTTAAGAAATATATATTGCATCATGAATCTGGAGTCAGTTGCTCGAGTTTTCGTGATCAGTCCGAGACTCGACCGGGTCAAGAGGTTCCAGTTTGCTGCATTAAGGGGTAGAGTTGCTTGAATAACGCACACAAAAGAAATGTTGGAATGTTGCCGATGTGGGTATCACAGTCAGCGCCTGAAAGGAGTTGTATCGGATCTTGGGAGAGCACCAGCTGGTTTTCTCCAAGGTGCCAGGAGCAATTAAAGGATTTGTCTACAAGTAGAGGGTACGGTAACATCAGAAGTTCTTTGTTCGCCCGTATCCGAGTCTCTTAGCAGTTAAAGAGTAGGTTGAGCGTGAACTAAATAAAGTGCTAGATGATGATGTAATAGAGCATGGCATAAGTTCCTACAATTCTCTACTCCTAGTCGTACCTAAATGTGATGGCGATGTTCGCCTTGTCTTGGATCCCAGACAGATAAATACTGTCATCATGTCGGAGACGGACAGGTCGGAGAACCTGGACGACTTGTTACAGCGCTTCCACAGTGTAAAAGTTTTGTGAACTATCTATCTACGTGACAGCCTCTGGCAGATCGATTGTAGACAGTACACAGCCTTTCTTTGTTACAGTAATTCCTACCAGTTCCGGTGCCTTCGGTTCGGGCTGAACGTATCTTAGGCCGCATTTATTAGAGAGCTAAACAGCATTTTGCCGGCCCATTTACTAGTACGGGTAACACTTTATGTCGATGATATTCTCATCGCAGTAAAGCCGTGGGAAGAACATAATGACGTGTTACGTAGACTATTGGAGATTTTGGAAAATGCAGGTGTTTCTGTGAATTTAGAAAAGTCTCAATTTAGAGAGAGAGAAATAAAGTTCCTAGGGCATATTGCATTGGCTGATGGAATACGATCGGACCCTAAGAAAATTGCAGAGTGAACATCGCTGGCAAATAAGAAGCAATTGAGAGCATACTTAGGACTCTGCAACTTCTATAAGCGGTTTGACAAACTAGGAGGAGTTGAGAGCATATTTAGGCCTCTGCAACTCCTATAAGCGGTTTGTAATCATGAATGTACTTGCCACCCCTCGTCTTTGCGTCTTGACCCAAACAGCGTGTGGGATTGGCACCAGGAGGCACAGGAGAAATTTAACAAGATAAAGAATGCACTTAATCATGAATGTACTTGCCACCCCTCGTCTTTGCGCCTTGACTCAAACAGCGTGTGGGATTGGGACCAGGAGGCACAGGAGAAATTTAACAAGATAAAGAATGTACTAAACAATGCACCACTTCTGTCACATCTTGATCTGGCGAAGGTATTTTGTCTCAGACAGTTCTTTGGCTTAGGTGCAGTTCTCTTTCAGACAGATGGTGGGGATGTTGGAAGACAATTTTCTTTGGCAGTAGAGTGCTCTCGCTGTCGGAGTAAAACTACTCTGTCACGGAACTCGAAGCACTTGCAATCGTCTGGGCGTTCATGAAATTTCGTTTTTTTTTTTTCGGTCGACTAGAGCGTTCACGGACCACCACACTCTGCATTTTTTAATGAGCACAAAGCCGCCGGCCGCGGTGGTCTCGCGGTTCTAGGCGCGCAGTCCGGAACCGTGCGACTGCTACGGTCGCAAGTTCGAATCCTGCCTCGGGCATGGATGTGTGTGATGTCCTTAGGTTAGTTAGGTTTAAGTAGTTCTAAGTTCTAGGGGACTGATGACCACAGCAGTTGAGTCCCATAGTGCTCAGAGCCATTTGAACCATTTTTTTTTTAGCACAAAGCCAGGGTAGGGGAGATTGTCCGACTGGACTTAAATTCTCCAAGAATTTGGTTTTATTATCGAGAGCTGTCGCGCATGCCGATAGTATTAGACCATGTGGAAGAGGACGAACTCGGAGAAAACAAGTTCAGTGTTCTACACTTGGAGAATGTTGCTTTAGGAAACTTGGTGTCCACATCCTTGAGTAATGTCGGACAGGAGCAGGACAAGAAGAAGAATGTATTGAAAAACATAAAAGAGAAATGGCACAACAGAGATAATGTGGCGATTCGTCTGCGTATTTAGTTCGGAACGGGATCTTGTTCAAAGGACGAGCCCCGGACGACTCCCGGCGGCTGCTAGTAATCGCGGAGGAACTCGTGAATAACTGGTTCGGCACGTACATTTAACCTACGAGCACTTTGGCGCAAGTAAACGTTTCTTAAAGCTGCGGCAAAACCTGCTACTTTAACGATATGCTACGTCGTATTCAGAAAGTATTAGAGTATGCAGGCCCTGTCAGCAAGCGAAACCGCCAACGGTGTCGTATGCTGCACCTCTGTGTGCCATTATTCCAGGTAACCTGCGAGATCTAGTTGCAGTGGATATTTTCGGTCCTCTAGTACGCTCTAGGGCAGATTTTAAGCATGTCTCTGTCGCAGTGGAGATCATGTCGAAATTTGTGTGCGTAACTCCACTACGCAAAGCCACGGGGGAGGCAGTTGCAGCAGCGTTCTCCAATCATTTCTTGCAAGATGTGGGTTCCGTGAACAAGAAAGTCATTTCTGAGAACGGACCACAATTTAGGTGGAAGTTCTGGGAGCGTATGCTGTCCAGCAGAAAAATCTCACTATACCATGCTTTCTCTAATCGTAGCAAATGCTGGGTGAATGAAACTATGAAACTTTGTCGTACATATTGCAGTCATGACCACTGGTCGTTGGGCGCACTTATAAACCAATGTAAAGGCATATTGAATGAGTTGCTCAATGGGGCGACTATGCTCCCTCCTGCACTGGTACTTAAAAGAAAAAATGCCTCCGAGTAAAGCAGTGGTTCTTTGGCCTACTGAACCGAGGTTTAGGCGTATTGAAATTGTGTATTATGCAATTTCGAAACATTAAACGTTCAGCCGAGACAAGAAACAAAGCTTAGGCGAAAGGTTTGCATCCGGAACCATTAACTGTCCAATAAGCGATTTGATCTGTGCAAAAAATGTTGGAATTTGCACCTTGGTCCATATCGCGGAAATGTATTGGAAGTGGAGACGCTTCGGCCACGAAAGTCGGAAGGCCTCCACCACATTTCAGATATTAAACCGGCTATTGAGTGAGCAGCGTAGCAAATATGGAAGAGAATATGGTCGTTCACAAATAATTTAATGTATATGCATAGCAGTGCTCTTGGTCTTTCATCTGTTTATTTATAGTGTAAAGTGCTTTTCATTTCTTAATGTCAGTGTGGTTCTTAATCTCAGTATGATTCCACGTATGGCGTGTATGAATTTTTTGTGTCTGAATAACCATAATTTTTCCGAGATGTTTAAATGCAGATGTTTCAGCAGTTTTCCATAAAACAGCAGATGTATACACCGCAGAGGAACTTCCGAACAAACCATGGTAGCATTGGCATTAAGTATCAAAATAATGGTTTTCCTTTTTGTTTATGTGTATCGAAGTGGTTACATCTGTTTGTAGTAAATTGTCCTAATTCTGTAGATCGTCGTTTATGGGAAGGTAGGTAGTGGAAAATAACGCTCTGTGTTTGTAGGTAGCAGCGACACCGAATTCAGTCCATTTCCTTACCATATCTTGGACAAGACATGTACTGACCAGTTTCTCAATATAAATAATGTTTTATCTACTCTATGTAAGAATTCACTTTATTGCCTAAATTTTGAGTCTCTCTCCAGTAATGTTAAAAGAGCTTATATATGAATTTCGTTAACATTTTGCTCGTACAAGTAACCTTCTGAAAAGAAATTCATTTCTTTTTCCCGAATGCTCGATAATTTTGTCATATAAGTTGTCTTAGTTCTTTCGTTTCATTTTATTCAGAAGGCCCACCCTGTAAAGCCATTAATGGAGCAGTTTCTCGCGTTTAGCTTTAAGGGGGGACGTTGATGAAATTGACCTAAAAGTCAATTTTCGATTTCAATTTTTGTTAGTACAACTCATGGACATTACGTTCCCAAAGTTTTAATGTTGAAATCGCATCCGAAGTGCCTCAAAATTAATTAAAGATGTGACGCGGCCTCCCTGCCACGGCCACGTTTTGAAGCAGCACTTCCAATACCAACTCAGTGAACAACGATTCTGTGTATTACTTTCAACCAAACGTGTGCGGGATTCATCTAGAAATGACATGAAAAGTGCAGTATGGGCTACATATTTCCACATGTTGTCAACTGATGAACACCCTATTCAAATCTGTGCCACATTAGCTGGTGTAAATATCTACAAGCTCAGAAGGATAACAACCCCTACATTCACAAGGAGAGGCTTCCAAATTGTATTCCGCATCTTGTCAAGCCGACTAACGGGTTTCTGGCCGATCCTGCAGTTCTCGAAAAGTGTGTTCATGGCAAAACCCGAAATCCAAATGAGTCTCTAAATTCACTCATATGGAAACGACGCCCTAAAAACGCATTTGCATCTGCTACAGTTGTGAGAATTGCAAATTATGGTGCTGTTATTGTATTTAATGATGGGAACATCGGGAGGATGAAGGTATTAGAAAGAATGGGCTTCAAGATAGGAAATTTTACTCAAGACATCCCGAGAAAAATAGATTTAAAGCGCGTCTCCGCAGCTGAAAAGTCAGTTGAAGACCTGGTAATGGAAAGAAGAGACACATCAAGAAACCAGAAGAGAAGCCTTCAAGGGAAAGACGACCCAGAGTACAAATGTGGTGCCTTCTGAAGAAGTGACGCAAGGAAAAATGTTAGGTTGAACTTTAAATTGCGTTTCCTGAAAAGTTTGTTTTTTTAAAGTTTATGTACCTTTTCCTTGTATTCTATGAATGCTAGAATTATGAAATTTTGTACACTTATTTCTGTAAAGCTAATAAACGTTGTCTCAAGAGCTAATTTTGAAATTCTGATTGCAAGCTGAGATATGGGGCAAAGTACTTGGAATTTTGCATGAATTTTAAATTGTACTTTTGGAATTATAATTAAAAAATTATGAAAATTGACCTATTCCAAAAACCTCATGAGAGAAGCTTACAACATATAAAGAGATCAAACAGAGAAATTTTTGTAGAAATCTCTTGAATACTTTCTGAGGAAAAGGAACATACATTATTTTTTGAAAATAAAAATTCAAATTTCATTTTAAAAAAAGTTGAATATATATAATCAAAGGACTGTATATGTAAATGCGTTACTTTCATGTAAAGCGTGGTACAAAATTTCATTGCCACATCTCCAAAACTGTGGATTTGGTGCATTTTTTAAATAGTGTGTTTTTCATGAACGTCCCCCCTTAAGTCAGTGATAGAAATTTCCTTTGTAAATTCTGTAATGCCAATATGATGTAATCGTGAGATGTTTCTCAGTGCAGTTTTAAATGAGCTTCGTGAGTCGGCAGCATCTGCGGAGGTTCTGCGATTAAGAGCGTGGCATCTGCAGCTAGCGATGGATTTCCGAGGAGGCGAGAAAAGCAGACCTGCAGGAAGAGGGCTGCTCGGCCGGCCCCAGTGCTTCCCAGTACCGAACGATGGCGGCAGAGTTACGGATCGTGGCCACCTGCCGAGCCGAGGCCTACGGCCGTGCCCGTGTCCGCAGGAGGGGATGTCAACTGGCAGACTCACCCATCCAAGCTCTGCGGGCTCTGTGCCAAGGGGGTGTGCCGCCCAACGGCGACTTACGTCATCGAGGGACTGCACCTCGTTCGGTGTGCTGAGGCAACACCACCTAGACTACAGGCCTGCGCACACACTTGTGACGTCACATACTGATGGCCGGGTCTGTATCGGAACGCTTCTGTACAGCACTCTCCAGCTGTACGAACTTTACGAGTTTTAGGGCTGAGACCGCATAGGGATTCTCGTGCTTTCCTCTTCTACATTACCTTGTAATGGAAGTATGGAAATTTATATCATTGCGTAAAGTAACTGAACAAAACTGCCCTATGTTATTTCAAGATGTAAAATTATTTTGACGATTTGCCTTAAATACGCGTTTCTAGACTTTAATACAAACTGTAATTTTAAATTCTTTTACCTCAGGAGCTACGTTTTCTTGCAGTAAAAACTCGGCAATATTCAACAACAAGCAGACGTTTTCGATTTTGAATAAAGCAGCTGGAGCTCCTACAGAATTTAAGAATTTGTTTCGACGGTTATTTTCGTAAATTTTCCTCTCCACTTCAAAATTTGCTGACCTCACACGACACTCAGATCATTCGACGAAATGGAGCACCTCCTGACATAATGTTTAATAAATCAAAAAACCCGAAAAAATATTTTATTTCCCTGTTTCTCTAGAACTTTAGAACCCTAAACATGAAAAGATTGTTTCTCCTATATCCTTGACTGAAATTCGTGTCGCAGAGTGCTGTTAATTTCATCACAATGCACTTACCTAGAAATTCTGCTTTATATACTGCTTAATCTGTCGAACACTGAATTCATTAAAACAATTTTCTAAGGTAGTTTATTCAAATTGAAATTATTTCCGAATAGCTGTTTATGTAAAACTGAACAAAATCATTCTGTAGCTCTTCCAAATAAAACTACTGGAAACTCAATAACCTGATCGGAATGATAAGGAATACTAAACATTTTCGAGCCACACTAATTAATATAACCACTCTGTGTGACAATAGTTGCAAATATGAGAGACATTTCACAGCCAGCTTCGTATTAACTCGCAGCAATGGTCCAGAATTAAGAAACAAATAATACCTGTACATGATAAATAGCTGCATTTAAAAACAATTGGCAAATGTGGTGCAATGGAAACAGATAACACGCTATAAATTTTTTGTCATTTACTTACCCTTGAATGATCCGTAGACACAAATTCCTGTCTGGGAATAGCTGCAATCTAGCGATTTCTCAACTTCACACATTTGGGAAATCGAAACATGTGCACTTTCATGTCTTTTTGGGATTTATAATTTCCCTGCAAAAGGGAACTCAACACTTGTATCCCATACTTCGAAGAACTGTAGGCGAATACTGTATGAAATCTATATCAGTTTCACGTGGCACACACTTTCAACACAACATACACGTCAACAGGACTGCCGAATAAAGATAAGATGGCCAACAGTTAGTGACGTCACGTGCCAATATTGCCGCTGTGCGTAGGCCTTGTATCTAGAAGGTTTTGGCTGAGGGCGACACACAGAAGAGCCAGTTCGTGACCCCCTTGCTCAGACTTACCATAGACGATCGATGGCGGATTACAATTCGACGACACAGACGACGCATGGAGGCGGCGCACCACGTGAACACGAGTTGCGTGATTGATGACGGAGGCGAGGGAAGCAGCGAGATCGCACGCTGCAACTGAGTATACACTTCATGAACTGCCAAAACGACGCAGTCCTCTTGCTACGGACTTCAATACAGCGCGACGAATGAGTCTGAAAACTGCATAAGTATTGCTCATTTCTGTGCACCGTTAACAAAACATATGTGAAAATTTTCAATAAATCTGATGACGACATAGACACCAAATTTAATGAGTCATCAAAATAATTATATGTTTTCCATGTTTGTCGATTTATTGACACTTTGGGTATGGCCAAAATATATCTTAAAATTTTGCTTATTATCCGATACCATTTATCCTTTCTGTGATTATGCACCACTGTGTCACAAACGTCTCAAAAATATTTTCAACAAAATGCGACAACAGAAGAACATTTGAACAATACATTACATTTCCAATGTAAACTTATTTTTTATCGTATTATTTTTTGGCGCTACTATCGTTTCTCGTGTATAATGTGTTGCCTATGTGAAGTATGGTACTGTGTACGATGGTGCCATGAACAAATTTCATTCTTATTCATATTTTAATAATACTCACGATAATCCTTGAACTTGTTGTAGCACTTTTAAGCTATTGATCTATTTATTCGGTATGTACTTATAAAATCAATTTTTTAAGCTTTTGCTTGGGCTAAATTTTTATTAGATATATTCTGATATGTTGAGTTATGTATTCTATTATAACTGCCATTCGTGTCCTATCTAAACTCAATTTTTTAACTGTGACACTTTTATATTCACTTTTAACTCATTGTGTTCTCAGGTTGTGCGTATAAAATAATTGTATTTCGACTTTGCTCTTGGATTGAATATGATGTGTTGGGCTCCACACGAGTCACATCCACCTTCTTTTCTTATTTTAAACTCGTGAACCGAACATTATGTTAATCCTGGTGAACAAATGAGGTCCATGCTTAAATCAGTATATTGCAGTGTCACAGAGAAGATTCAATTTACACATATATACTTTAGCTTTAGATTACTGGTTATGTTTTGCAACGTTTGTTTCCTCTTTCGCTAGTTTATTCATAACTTGTCTACTTTTTGGGCTGTTATTTTGTCTCTTGTGTTTTTCTTTCTTTCTTTTTCACGTTTTCTTGACACAGTGCTTGATAATAGCCTATCGTGGCAACAACATTCTCTGCACAGTCTTTTTAACGGGACATAGGGGCTATGAAACATCTCTGTAAGGTTCCTTTCATACTACTTAACTTGCATTTCTCGCTGTCAAGCTTAGTTATGTCTAATTTAGATTTATACTTCGTGTTTGTTCCCATTCAATGGTACACAATTACATTAAACTCTCAGTTTTCCTAGTAAGCATCTAATCCTATGTACATTACCTTCATTTTGTACTCCCAAATTTCCTTTTTCTCTTTACCACCTGTATGAATGAATGAGTGAGTGTGTATATTGAATTTGTCTTATACAGGGTGATTCACGAAGACATGCAAATACTTTAATATGTTATTCTACAAGATAAACTAAAGAAAAAAGTTCATATAAACATAGGTCTGCAAATTTTTAGTTAAGGCTTATAAAAGATTTTGCCAGAAATTTAGCTACTTCGCTAATACGAAGTACGAGTTCCGTTTATTTTGTTGCTATTTGTATGCTGAATCCAATAAAACATGTCCCAGACGTGTATCTGCAGTAGTTTTCCAGAGCATCCAGAGAAGCAAATAAATAATTTCGTAAAATTTTTAATTTATTAACTACTTGGCCCAATTTCTTTTTTTAATTCCAGACAATTGCACAAAGTTTTCAGCAAAAGTTGTAGAGAATTTAATTTTGGAAAAATGATAGTAATAACGTTAACTGAAATGGTATGAATGTGCCAGATAAGCTGCTTTCATTAATACCACAGCTCAAGTGAATTCATGTTAAACCGGAAAAAAATAAAGCTCAGTGTTAAGGAAGTTGTAAAATGTACATACAGTTTCACAATATGTTCACTATAAATGTTCAAACATGTCTCCACCGAGTTCAATGCATTTAGCTGCACATGTATGAACAGATTTAGTTGCTGATATTGTATAAAAATCTTTGCCTCTCTGGATGTTCTTCAAAAAGTTGAACGTCAGGAAAATTCTGACGTAATAACAACTTCTATCTGAACCACTGGTAAGAACAGCAACAATATGTGAATATAGTGTAGTAGTTCAGTACATGAGTAATGTTTGTTGATTTAAAGTTAGCGTCAAGGATGATGACCTAATCAGTCGGCTGGGAGCTTGCGTGAGGAAACGGCGGTTTCGTGCGCAGTCAGCATCGCAGAAGATCTGGTCATTCACTGTAACGCCTATAGCGCCAGCTTAAGCGACGAGTAGATAAAGCAGTACTGGTCGAACCCGTGCTCCATGTTAGCAACCAACAGTCTAGTTCACCAGTCACCGTATCTGTGCCTTAATTCGCAAACACGGAAGCGTTATAGGATCGCTTTGCTGTCCGTCTCTGTGTCTGTTATGAACCTCTTTTCTCAGGAACTGGTAGACGTATCAACTTCAAATTTATGTCACATATTAAGGGCTATATTCCCTTGGAGGTGTTACAACTTTAAGCTTCGAAGACAGTTCAATCAAAAGATACGACCATTTATGTCACGTATTTTCATACTCGAAAACTCACTCATTAATACCTAAAGGGCGCTTCCCGTTGACCTAGAATCATGAAATTTGACAAAAAGCAAGATTTCGCAGCACAACTAAAGTAAAAAAATCTGAGAGATGTAACAATAGCATACATAAAATATATTCTGCCATTTGAACATACATAGCAAATAAATAAAAAATTCCGGAACTGATCCCCCACGGTACACGAAACAGGTTAGAATACTACTGCAGAAACAACGAAAGAGGCATGCCAAATTTAAACAAACGCAAAGTCCTCAAGATTGGTGATCTTTTACAGAAGTTCCAAATTTAGCGCAGACATCAATCCGAGATGCTTATGTAAGTTTCCACAACGTAGCGAGATGTTTATACAGGTTTCCATAACGAAACTTCGCCTCAAGTACACTACTGGCCATTAAATTGCTACACCACGAAGATGACGTGCTACAGACGCGAAATTTAACCGACAGGAAGAAGATGCTGTGATGTGCAAATGATTAGCTTTTCAGAGCATTCACACAAGGTTGGAGCCGGTGGCGACCCCTACAACGTGCTGACATGAGGAAAGTTTCCAACCGACTTCTCATACACAGACAGCAGTTGACCGGCGTTGCCTGGTGAAACGTTGTTGTGATGCCTCGTGTAAGGAGGACAAATGCGTACCATCACGTTATCGACTTTGATAAAGGTCGGATTGTAGCCTATCGCGATTGCGGTTTATCGTATCGCGACATTGCTGCTCGCGTTGGTCGAGATCCAATGACTGTTGGCAGAATATGAAATCGGTAGGTTCAGGAGGGTAATACGGAAAACCGTGCTGGATCACAACGGCCTCGTATCACTTGCAGTCGAGATGACAGACATCTTATCTGCATGGCTGTAACGGATCGTACAGCCACGTCTCGATCGCTGAGTCAACAGATGGGGACGTTTCCAAGACAACAACCATCTGCACGAACAGTTCGACGATGTTTGCAGCAGCATGGACTATCAGCTCGGAGACCATGGCAGCGGTTACACTTGACGCTGCATCACAGACAGGAGCGCCTGCGATGGTGTACTCAACGACGAACCTGGGTATACGAATGGCAGAACGTCATTTTTTCGGATGGATCCAGGTTCTGTTTACAGCGTCATGATGGTCGCATCCGTGTTTGGCGACATCGCGGTGAACGCACATTGGAAGCGTGTATTCGTCATCGCCATACTTGGCATATCACCTCTTGTTCGCATTGACGGCACTTTGAACAGTGGACGTTACATTTCAGATGTGTTACGACCCGTGTCTCTACCCTTCATTCGATCTCTGCGAAACCCTACATTTCAGCAGGATAATACACGACCGCACATTGCAGGTCCTGTACGGCCCTTTCTCGATACAGAAAATGTTCGACTGCTGCCCTGGCCAGCACATTCTCCAGATCTCTCACCAACAGAAAACGTCTGGTGAATGGTGGCCGAGCATCTGGTTCGTCACAATACGCCAGTCACTACTCTTGATGAACTGTGGTATCGGGTTGAAGCTGCATGGGCAGCTGTACGTGTACACGCCATCCAAGCTCTGTTTGACTCAATGCCCAGGCGCATCAAGGCCGTTTTTATGGCCAGAGGTGATTGTTCTGTGTACTGATTTCTCAGGATCTATGCACCCAAATTTCGTGAAAATGTAATCACATGTCAGTTCTAGTATAACATATTTGTCCAATGAATACCCGTTTATCATCTGCATTTCTTCTTGGTGTAGCAGTTTTAATGGCCAGTAATGTACGCCGGTGACAAGACACAATCAGTGCGTTCTCTGCGCTACAGACACGAAAATACTGCCAATAACAGTGCTGCTGAAGTAGCGTTACCAAACACAGTCTTCTGAAATTCCTTCACCAAAAAAGACGAAGTAAATATTCCAGAATTACAATCAAAAACAGGTGCCAGCGTGACTGGAAAGTTGCATATGTCACATCAATATTCAAGAAAGGCAGTAATCCATTAAATTACAGGACCGTGTGATTAATGTCGATCTGCAGCAGGATTTTGGAACGTGTATTCTGTTCCGACATCACGAATTATCTCGAAGAGAACGGTCTATTGACACACAGTCAACAAGGATTTACATAACATCTTTCTTGTGAAACATAACTGGCTCTTTACTTACATGAAGTGTTGAGTGCTACCCACAAGGGATTTCAAATTGTTTCCGTATTTCTAGGTTTCCAGAAGGGTTTCGACGCAGTACCTCACAAGCAAACTGTAATCAAATTGCGTGCTTACGATATATCGTCTGAGTTTGGCGATTGCATTCGTGATTTCCTGTCACAGAGGTTCGTACCAATTGAGAGAAAGTCATCGAATAAAACAGAAATGATTTCTGTTGTTCCCCAAGGTAGTGTTATAGCCTTTATGCTGTTCCTTATCTACATAAACGATTTAGGAGATAATATGAGTAGCCATCTCAGGTTGTTTGCAGATGATCCTGTCGTTTATCATCTAGAAAAATCATCACAAGATCAAAACCAATTACAAAACGATTTAGATAAGATATAAAGTGATGTGAAAATCATCAATTGATACTAAATAATGAAATGTGTGAGGTCATATGCATTAGTGGTAAAAGGAATTCTTTTAACTTTAGTTACACGCTTAACCAATAAATTCTAAAGGCTGTAAATTCAGCTAAATACCCAGGCATTACGATTAAG
The DNA here is from genome assembly GCF_021461395.2 of Schistocerca americana. Classification (NCBI taxonomy): domain Eukaryota; kingdom Metazoa; phylum Arthropoda; class Insecta; order Orthoptera; family Acrididae; genus Schistocerca; species Schistocerca americana. Next base: position 567,746,940 of record NC_060120.1, read on the forward strand.
AACAACTTAAATTGGAAAGAAGGCATAGCAAATGTCATCAACAGTATCACATATGGAGAAGACTCGAGTATAAGTTACTACACTGGCGCAACATGGATAATCAGGAGTAGTGGAGGAGAGAGAGTTGTACACCAGTTTGCTTGTGTGTGCTACATACATTCAGGGGCAAAATATCGCTAACTGATTAATGACACTATGAGGATTGATTTATTACCCCTGGGGATAACTTGTCCTTTTGAGAAAACCACACCCTCCCTCTCCTCTGCCACTGCTCCAGGAAATCCTCAGTGCTCCCTCCCACCCCCTCAACAATACAAACACAATTTTGATTTCAAATTAACAGATTAATTAATTAAATTGAACACTTAATTACTTCCACTCTGTGAAACCCCCCATCCCTCTCCTGACTTCCCCCACTTCCCCTCCCTCCAAATCTGGAAACTGGTAGGAAAAGACTCAGTCTGTGCTGGAAAGGAAGCATCTGACTGTGCTCACATTGATGTGCAGAAATCGAGTGAGTTAGTGCACAATGCCGCCATGAGAGGACGTCCCACACCCCCACTCGCGTCCTAACCCTTCCACAAAAAATTTATAGGAAAAGTCGCTCAATCTGTGCTGAGCTGGTGAACTGGAATGATTCCATGAGAGGGAATTCAAATACATTGCAGAGGGTGTGATAATATATAGCATATTTATAAAATTCAGTTCACATACTGATTCACAATGGTTGTATCTTTACATTTTTTTGGGATACGCTTACCATCTTCTGCCACACGTGGTTAGCCGAGCGGTCTAGGCGCTGCAGTCATGGGCTGTGCAGCTGGTCCCGGCAGAGGTTCGAGTCCTCCCTCGGGCATGGGTGTGTGTGTTTCTCCTTAGGATAATTTGTGAGCTTAGGGATTGATGACCTTAGCGGTTAAGTCCCATAAGATTTCCCACACATTTGAACATTTATCATTTTCTGCTGTTTATTTAATTTTGAAAGAAGCAGGTCTTGTATAGTACATTGAAAAGAAGTAATTAAATTAACGTCCACATAAAACACTCACAGTGTGTAATTTAACTGTTTTGCAGATCATGTTAAGCATATCTGGTAAAAAAACCTCTCAATTGCTTATTTGTGCATGCCACACCACAGCACACATGCTGTACCATCAGCAGCCTTTTGAGTCCCAAGTGGTGGACTGGGGGGAGCCAGTCACATGTGGAGAAATAGGTGATACCGAATGTCAGCTTCCTTTGAAATTTGATACTAGACTCACTTCCTGTTTTGTTCCCATAAATACACATTCCACGTTCAGTGGATGCAGCTGCTATATGTGCTCGTCCTGCTGTGTAGATACTGTATGCAACTGAGACCCTAAGCAATCCATAAAAAGGAAGTGGCTTAGAAGTCTCTTTGCACCACTACTGTTAGGACCTTGTTTCGCTACCGATCTTCTCCTTGGCAGCCATATACTTACACTGCAAATTTTTCGGTCGTTAGGATTCGAAACGGTCACCTCGATGTCTAGCGCCAGCGCACTAGCGTGCTTAAGGAGACACCTGAGGTGTCTTGGATCCAGTTGATCAAGCTTTATTCTCACAATCGAGTTTTGATCCATTTAACTCTTCGTTTGTGTCGTCTAGTCTCCACTGTGGAGCGACCTCAATGACAGAGGATGGTCTTTTTCTTCGGTCATTCCATTCCTTCATTTATTCTGCTCAGTCAGTTGCAGGTCTTACACTGCTCTTTATGTTTATAGTCTTTATTACATTCTTATGCAGAAATCATTCATCATAAAACATCAAATTTGCTTACCTTACATACACAATGTGTAAGATGGCAAGAACTGTGCCCCTGACATGAAGTCATTAAAGATCACCTAACTCACGTTGAGTGAACAGTAGGGCTGAACAAAATGACTGACAAGGCACAATGAATCTTGTAGATGGTATGGTATGGACATATTGGAATAACCATTGTCGGGTGATGGTTTTAAAGTAATTCACAAGACATGAAAACTTTGTGGAAACGCGTCGATTTACTGGAGGCTAGTTTATCCCAGAGAAGTACCCAGAAATGACCACAGCGCGCGGCTGGGGAGCGGTGAAGGGAAGCGACAATAGGTAGCTTAGGGCGGCTCAAGCTCTGAGAAAGCAGTAACGGGGCGCTGCCTCCAGCTGCCTTAAGATGAGTGACAGTGAGTGGGTGGTTGACCCCATGCTGGTGTACCAGGAACTTGTACGCCTGTTGATAAATGTCCGTCGCCCCGTTTTCAGTGAAACATGCGAGAAAGCCGCACAAAGCTGCGATGGAGCAGTCAACAGAGGTCAAAATATGCGTGTTCGTGACTATAGCAACTTCACGCTGAATTCACGGTCCGCAGAGTCTGAAGTAAATCACGTGAAGAGCGGCAGAATGAAATACGCCGGCCTCCGATGGGAACGTAGGACCAAGGAATTTGAAGTGCTCTCCTGGGAGTCAGAATTCCGGAATAATTGGTGTTTGTGCAGACGCTAACCTTGATGGGTGGCCTGGGAGGAGCTAAATAACAGAAGCTGAGAGGAAGGGAAATTTTGTGGGAATTTGTTCACTTCCCAGGTCGGTGCTGGGAAGCAACACATAATTAACTCAACTTGCGCTGCAATTGGCGCAAGTGATTTTGCTGGAGGGGGAACCGAGGCGAAGAGCGAATTGAGAGAAGTCCCCACAGAGGTCTTCCATTCCCAGCTTGCGGACGTGGCGTTCTTTACTCAGCTTGCCTGAGAAAGAGTGAGCATCTCTGCAGTTTAGGACTTAGCAAATGGAACGATTGAGCTTGGAGATAGGAAGTTTTGGTTCAGCTAGGTACTGAGCAAGATAGCTAGGAGTGAATAGACGAGCACAGCCTTGCAGCACCACGAGGTCGGCCGACGTCCGCACAACGACACCGCTCCGCCACGCCGAATTCGGTGATATTGCGCCCGCTCCGGCCACTGATTAATTTGTTGGATCACGTCGGTAAAGTTTCCACGTGGGTTTCATGGGCCGTGTATTGTAGAATTCTTCTCGCACTTCGCATTATGCCTGGGTCAGTCGATAAGAATCTCTTTTGATTTATCGTGCTTTACTCCACGCAAACGCAATTTATTACCACTGCCTGTTAGGAGAGTCATGTAATGTGATGATTGAAGGTCGTGAGTTAAAATAAATCGGTGCTAATCGACTGCATCTGTTTTCAATCAAGTAGTTGAAATCCCAAGTCACTTTCTTAATTAATTTTATGTTCAACATTTGCATCTGGTGTTCTATAGCTGAATATAACATCAATGTGCACCCCTTTTTAACTAAATGGAATCAATTCTGAACCAATTAATGTCAACACTGCCACCGAAGTTCAATCAGGAGTCACAGGGCCTTATTACTTTCTTTGCGTTATCCGACATTGCGGCAGTTTTGCACTCTCTGCTGATCTGTTAGTCAATTACCTGGGGTGAACATACACCAAAACCAGATAAGTGACGGGTGGGGTGTTACAAATGGTGCAGTGAATTTAAATTCTGAAACTGAGATTAATTATGAGGAGACACTTACCTCAGTAATAACGCAAGAAATTACGAATAAAGCCTTAACCGCCTGAAAAAGAAAGTTCTCGAAACGTGACACTCTTATCCGAATGCACAGCATGTAATATCCAGCTTATAACATTAAGCATTCTCGCCGAAAAGCAGCGTTTTCGGCTCTTCTCCTTCAGATCTGTAAATCACCTCTCCAGCTTAACCTTTTACTGCCTCTCCAGCATAAAACGTAAAACACCTTTTACAAACCTATCTACTGCTTAAATTTTGAATAAATATCATCACCAATGGCCGCCGAAGACTTCTGCTATAACAAGTCACCCTCATTCTGCCAACGACCTTGTCAGAGGGCGTCCAGGAAGAGACGGAGGTACTCTCTTGTCCTTGGGATGGGAAACTGCTCCTAAGAGGCACAAGAAACAGCGACGATCAACGGCATGAGGATGCAGAAAGCAGTGGAAACTATTTCATTAAAGATACATTCTGCATATTCGCAGGAGATGTGGCCTGCAATTGAATAAGTTCAAATGGTTCAAATGGCTCTGAGCACTATGGGACTTAACTTCTGAGGTCATCAGTCCCTCAGAACTTAGAACTACTTAAACCTAACTAACCTAAGGACATCACACACATCCATGCCCGAGGCAGGATTCGAACCTGCGACCGTAGCGGTCGAACGGTTCCAGACTGTAGCGCCTAGAACCGCTCGGCCTCCCCGGCCAGCAATTGAATAAATGTGGCAAAAGATTCCGAATTAGTCCCCAATTCGGATCTCCAAGAGGGGACTGCTAAGGGGGGGTAGGGGGGGGGGGGGAAGGGTGACCACGAGAAAAAGATGAAGTAACCAACGACGGGATAACATTCTATGAGTCGTAGCATGGGTCATCAGACGTTTAACTGTAGTACGAAAGCTAGAAAATCTGAAAAGGTAAACACAAAGACTCAGTCTAGATATATGGGGGTCAGTGAAATGGGAAGAAGATAAGAATTTCTGGTGAGACATATAAAGACTAGTGTCAGTAGCAGTAGAAAATGCTATAACGAGAGTAGGATTGGTTATGAATATGAAAGTAGGGTAGAGATTGAGCTACTGTGAACAGTTCAGTTCTCTCGGCAGATTCGACAGCAAATCTTCGCCAACAGCGATAGCGCAGATATACATACCAACGTCGTAAGCGGAAGATGATGAGATAGTGCAAGTATATGAGGATACTGAACGGGTAATTCAATACACAAAGGGGAGACGAAAACATAATAGTCATGAGGGATAGGAATACCGTCATAGGGGAAGGAATAAAAAATAATAAGTGGCCGAGCGGTTCTGAGGGCTTCAGTCTGGAACCGCGCTGCTGCTACGGTCGCAGGTTCGAATCCTGTCTCGGGCATGGATTTGTGTGATGTCCTTAGGTTAGATAGCTTTAAGTAGTTCTAAGTCTAGGGGACTGATGACCTCAGATGTTAAGTGCCGTAGTAGTTAGAGCCACTTTTTTTGGAAAGCTAGCACAAAAAAAAATTAATAACATGCTTGCTAAACAAAATGCTAAAATCAATTATGTAATTAGGTGTATCAAAAGAGAAGCAGAAAATTCAGCGTGCGCGTTAATGTAGGCATATACTGTAGGTATATATATAGAGAAATGGCTTGCTCGAAAGCTGTCTCCTACCTACAATATATAGCAAGTTATAGATAAAAATTAAAAAAAGATATATTGATGATGCTTATAAGTTGATTTTAAACCGCCTAAGTGACAGTAATTTAGTCTTGCCATTTAGTGAGTCCAAAGAAAGTTGGATAAAGTGTGTGGACATCTGATTATTTTTAAAAACATGGGCTCAATTCTATGACCGACCATGCCGAATTTGGTTTCCCGTGGTTACTCAGTCATTCCAGGCAAATGCTGGGATGGCCCCTTAAAGGAGGCAATCCTATAGCCACAAATCCGAGCGAAAGCTCTATCTCTGACGATGATGATGATGATGAGCGTTTGGCGTCATTGGCCGGGAGGCCCCTCGCGGGGCAGGTCCGGCCGCCATTTCGCAGGTCTTATTACATTCGGCGCCACATTGGGCGACCTGCACGCCGGATGCGGATGAAATGATGATGAACACAACACAACACAACACCCAGTCCCTGAGCGGAGAAAATCTCCGACCCAGCCGGGAATCGAACCCGGGCCCAGAGGACGGCAATCCGTCACGCTGACCACTCAGCTACTGGGGCGGACATCTCTGACGATAATAACAGTCGACGCGACGTAACACACCAAACGCAAAATATATTTTCGCTAGGTTGTTAGACGACGAATGAAGTGGGCTGAAATTAAACATGTCAGTGCAATGTAAACTTTGTTCCTGTGAGTGAATTTGCCATTCACATTATAAAGCTTCTAAGGCACATACACGTACTTTAATATCGTAAAGATAAGGCTCATGAGCTATTTGGTTGGTTGGTTGGTTTGGGGAAGGAGACCAGACAGCGTGGTCATCGGTCTCATCGGATTAGGGAAGGATGGGGAAGGAGGTCGGCCGTGCCCTTTCAGAGGAACCATCCCGGCATTTGCCTGGAGTGATTTAGGGAAATCACGGAAAACCTAAATCAGGATGGCCGGACGCGGGATTGAACCGTCGTCCTCCCGAATGCGACATGAGCTATTTAAATATTACTGAATGTCTTGGCAATATTTGCTGTGATTACTTTGGAATTTGTACAGCACTGTACAAAGAATTCCCTATTTGATTACCTGTACTCTGGTTCAAACTGACGTTTACGCTGTGGTGTAGCTAGGAAGTTTAGTAACCAGTGCAAACTTTTAATTTGTCACACCCGCCCCCCCCCCCCCCCCCCCCCCAGCCAATTGCCAGCATCACAAAAGCAAAAAATACAACGTTTGTGTGTAGGAGTTTCTTCATATGCATGACTAAATAGTCAAGTATAAAATTAACTATTTCGCAAACTATTTTTTATGGATGAAGACGAATAAGTAAAACGCATTTAAAAAACACCTACAGTTTAACTGATTATTGAGGAAGCAGAACAAGTAACCGAAGATCTCGTTAGTGACAGATGACTTGCACGTAGCTTAGAATTTCCTTCCTTTTCGGTTGCATATTTTGAAAGGGCGTCATCAATATCGATGTCTTTAGCTAGCTCATTTTTATTGACTAACTACTGAATTAGACAATCATGCTTGACTCGTAGTGCACCCAAGATAATTCTTAATTAATCCGACTTTTGAAAGAAAGAATTCTCTTACATAATACTATCGAAATGCACAAAGGTAAGAAAAATCTTTGCCCCAAATGAACTTGGGAACAGTTTGGAAAAAATCTTCTTAGGTATGAAATTCGTGCAAGATACCGTCTTCAGAAATTTCATGATATTTTTCAAATGAGTTTTGTGTAATCGTGGTAAGTTTCCTTTCTGAAGTTTTATTTAAATGACTAGTATGTGAAACAGCATCTGATATACGCTCCACGGTTTTGCAACCTGTATAGATTTCTTGTAGAAACCTGTCGATGTACTCATAACATTGACTTTCTCTGTTAACAGCGTTTTATGTGGTATAGCTTGAAAATGTGAGCTCGCAAGGCTGTAAGTAGCCTCCCTCAGCTCTTCTACCTGCCTGGGAAGGAAATTAGTGAACTCTTCCTCAACCCTTTCTGGGCGCAAGAAAAAAATGGAAGTAACCGTATGGCACTGTTGGCCGGGAGGCCCCAACCGGGAAAGTTCGGTCACCGAGTACAAGTCTTATTTCAGTCAATGCCACATTGGGCGACTTGCGTGCCGGTGATCAGGATGACATGATGATGAGGACAACACAACACCCAATCCGCAAGCGGAGGAAAATCTCCAACCTGATCGGGAATCGACCCTGGGCCCGCTTGCACGGGAGTCATGCACGTTACCAGGCAGGTGGACCTCCGGGCGCAAATTTCACTGCACGCAAATTTCAATGGGCGCAGTTTTCAGTACACCATCTGGTGTACGATACGGCGATCCTCCTTTGTGGTGGTCAGCTGAGCTCAACTGGAGCCTTGATGGCGAGTATGCCTGTCCTCACGTTAGCTTGCAGTCCAACATCGGGCCACTGTCACTCCTGAATGCCCCACAACTCTCCAAATTGGACGATTCCACCGGCGGCGAAGTGGAGTCCCAAAATGGGGCCCGTTTCAAACTCTGACATGTGCTGTAAAGCTGATAACATTGATCACTCATCGTAAGATTCTGTTCACGTTCCTGTATACCCTACCAAGCTTGGTATCAACACTAAACACGAGCAACGCTAGTACGCCATTGCGTGGCTATAATTTCCCACCTTACAAGCACTCATCCACCTACTTTGCCGTGAACTACAACCACAATTAGATATCATTTGATAGGTTGTACATCGTATATATGAATATTTAAAGGAGAGTGACATTGTTACGTACGCCTTGTAAATAATTGTTAACGCTTATTGCATGAAAGGTGACGAAGTGTTTTTGTTATAAAAATGGCGTAATGAATGATTGCCTATACTAGCAGAGGTTGGAACGTCGGTGGAAATGAAATGGCAGGCGGAACTCAAGCCCTGGGTGGAAAGCCCACACTGGTGTGTTGGTCCTGCTTAAACACAGGAAGTAGCCAAGACGTTGAGACGCCTGAGCACTGGGGCACAATAGAGTCGCGACCGCCCGTCGTTGTAGTAGGGCTGGAAGGATAACTGGATAATACTTCCGAATTTTTGCAAATCTTGGACGCAGGTGAGAGGAACGAAGAAGCGGAAACCACGCAGGCTGGGTTATTTCCAAGGATTTTTACTCAGAAGCATATTAGTACAGGCTTTTACTCGCAAACTTTCCGCGATGGATGACAGAAGACTAAAATATGTTTGGTCGGGTTCGGAAGAATCTGTATAGAAGGAGAATATTCCGTGGTTTCAGGAATATGATTCGTTGTCGGAATTACGATGGTGGGGAGCTGAGCCTTGCTGGGAGGCCAGCCGTGGAGAGAGACGATACTTCCATTGTGAGCGTCCTTGTGTGATGGTCACTCAATATCATCTCTGTTGGTACGGACGGACTTGCTGTCTTTCCTCTCAGGAGAGTTTATAGTTAGAACGGTTAGGCACTGTACTCTTGCGAACCTATACGATTATGGACTTCACGTCCAATTTGGAAGTCATCGTTGAGTATGCTGCGTTCAGTAATTGAGAGCACTTCCTCTGCCTGCACTTACGTTGAGACGTTATCTGAACTCCGTCCTTGTGGCTGGGAGTTCGCCTTTCTCGTCTGTACAACATATAGAGGAGTAGACAGTATTAGAGTATATTAGTCAGAGGACCGCCTTCTGCCGTCCTAGTGTTTGAAAGAGTTTATTTGTCACTGGAGTTCTTCCATCGTCACAAACGAGTACGAGCACCATCACTTCGATGCACTGGACACAGTACATACAGTGATATAGCAAATTGCTTCGGCTTATTAGGGCTATAAAAGCTAAACAGCTGTGATCACATTAGTTTATTTCCACTGAGGTTCCACACCACCGTAGATCATCTTTGAAAGTAGTGTCTTCTATTGTTTGGTACGTAGATGATGTCAGTCATTTCGCGTTATTGATATTAGACAGCGCAGTCATAATAAGGGACAGAGTTGGGCAATTGATTAGTAATTTTACTTAGTAAATGTAAACGTTGTAATGTATAGGTTTTTTAAATCTACAATAAATATGTAAGCAGGAACAATGTTTATCATTTGGTAAGATTAGTTGCCTTCATCATTCATTTATGTTTAGATTGTAATTTATAAAATTAAGAGATCCTAAGATCTGCTTCAGGGTGTAGTCAGACAGGGCAAAATCTTCATTTTAGCGTTAATTTTCTCCGTTGCGCACATTCATTTTACACCCGCCGGGAGTAGAATCTTGGAAAGGGGCTGTTCACGCTGCTGTATACCCTACCAAGCCTGGTATCAACACTAAACATTAACAACACTAATACGATTCTGTGGCCGCTCATAACGTTCGTATACTTTACGATGTGTACAATGTTTTATTGTGATACGTGTACATAAGGCTCTGCTATTAGTGGAAACAGGGCGTGGAATACGAAAATCATTGCTTAGCTATAGAATGTAGATAGTTACAACCTGACTGCTATAGCACGATTCTTTGTGACTACGTACGACAACGGTCGAAATGTAAAGAATGGTAATATATTAAAATCTCACTGCAGTTAACCTTAAGTCTGAATGCCAGAATTTAGTTTAAATGAATTTAGATTGCAGAATTAGAGTGTCGCCAACTCCAAAACCGAGCAAAAGTTAACTTAGAAAATGACTGGAATGAGTTAGAAATCACGTAAATACGCGTCAAAAAGATAAATCAGCAACTTTACAAAATGCACATGCACTAGTTTGCATGTAGAAGAGATGTATACGATGAACACAAAATACATTAATTTGGAGAGCAATGATGTTAGTTACGATAACGATGGCCAATAACAATGATCGACTAGCAACACTTCAGGGAGCTCTACTGTACTATGTAAGTCACGAAATTGACGGCGGATTGAAAAAAAAAAATTATTATTATTATTCAGTTATTACTCTGCAATTGACTGATTTTCGGATAGATGCAGTAAAAACTTAGTCATTGCAACAACTATTTTTAATACTAATTTACATAGACGTATACACATAATATCATTTATAAAATACAACATAAAATTATACTTATCCATTACGGATATTTTAGAACCGTGACTATATATTGAATGTAAATAAGTTATACAAAACTCCAACCAGTCACTTTTTTTAATAATTATCTTTTATTCCATGAACCAGTTTTCGAACCTTTTCAGGTTCATCTTCAGATGGTTTCAGGAAGTTGCATCATTATTGCTAGCAAAATGCTGGGTGCTGGCTTGCGACAGTATATTGTATACTTATTCAAAAAAGTGACTGGTTGCAATTTTGTATAACTTATTTACAAACAACATAAAATTCTAAAACTACTCAGACTACATGAAAGCCACCATGTTTTTGTCATAGAATACGAATTTCACTTTGTATACTGTATACTTATTCAAAAAAGTGACTGGTTGCAATTTTGTATAACTTATTTACAAACAACATAAAATTCTAAAACTACTCAGACTACATGAAAGCCACCATGTTTTTGTTATAGAATACGAATTTCACTTTAAATCACTTTGAATTTGAAATGATTGTCTGCAGTAGTAGTGCAATACTACATGAGCAACTACAGCTACTACTGCTTTAATTAAAATAGTCACTCGATTGAAAATGAACTGTAAATTTAATTAGATTCGTCTTCTTTTGACTATTTTTTTCATTTGCAATTTTCTCGGGATTTATAATGAAAGGATAGCACACTGCTAATGGGTAACGGCTTGGGTCCATGAAGTTTCAAAATGGTTCAAATGGCTCTGAGCACTATGGGACTTAACTTCTGAGGTCATCAGTCCTGTAGAACTTAGAACTACTTAAACCTAACTAACCTAAGGACATCACACACACCCATGCCCGAGGCATTAATCCATATATTTACAAAAACGATTATAAACTCGAGAAATCAAATAGCCGAAAAATACATGAGGCACTGGGTTGTAGTGTTACAGTTCTACCTGTCGCAGAGAATTGCAACTTTAATCACTTCCATACCGGACGATGGTGTGTGCATGTACGAAGTTACATTGAAATGTGACCGTGTCTTATGGGTGCTTCTCTCCTTTTGTAAGGCAGCGTAAATTGGATTGAGAGGGAGGAGGAGTAGGAGGATGAAGGGATAGTACTTGGTTGAGAGAGGAAATGTGTTGTGACTGTAGAAAATTTTAATTTTTCTTCTTGCTTTTGTGACCATAATAAGAGTCCAGGCTCCATAGGCAAACAGCCAGCCGACATTAAGAAATAGTCCACCAGGACGTAGGGACAAGATAAGCGGCGGAGGCTGCCAAGTACGGCTTGTTGATCAAATAACTTAGTGTTTGACATCCTGCCAGAGGAAGCAGCATGAATCAAAGTTGCTCAATGGAAGACGCAAACACCAGGGCGATAATACAACAAGAGAGAGTGTCAGTCACGTGCGAAAAAGACTCATGAGGAACGAAATTAAGTTTTGTGCAGCTAGAAAAGAAAGTGTCGTGTGGAACCAAAGGAATTTTTGTGCAAGCTGACCAATTAGAAACGAGAATGTCATATGGAACCATAGACATTCTTGTGCAATCCAATCACTTAGAAACGAAAGGGTCATGTGAAACAACTCGTGTGCACCCAAGTACATGAGAAACGAAATAAAAGGCCAGGCAGTGGAATAGCTAGAAGCAGAGATTCAAATGCAGATTCAGAGCCAGTGCCAGGAGTTTGGAGATTCCGCAGCGAGACGCCGGTGGGGCCGAGTAGGCTCATCGCAGCCGATACAGCTGATAAAAAGACTTCAACTGCGGGAAGACGGTGATAGACTCTGGTGGACACTCAGGAACTGCAGGTCAAGTAGGATTTTTAGAGTTTCATTGGAATAGTGTTGAACAGAGGCTGTCAGACTTTGTCTCAATTACTTAGAGAGACTTCAGTGCTAACCAAGAACAAGTGATTGCTTTGTAGTTGTTTCTTATATGTACGGGCAGGTAGCTTTGAAGTAGCAAGTCCGAATAAATAGACTGAATCTTACTAAGGGGTTTGTGGTCCAACACCTCACTTAAGTATATGCGAGAATAAACTTGACAGAAACTAACCAATCTTTTCTGCCTATTGCAATTATGTAACCTATTTTCAGGAAACTTATTTGCTTCAAACCAAGGAGATTCTATCCCTCTCATCTCCGATATAAATGTTGGCAGCAACTTATAACTAACCCATTGTCGTTAACGTCCCGACTGCGCTACGCAGTTCGCACTTACTTCATTCCGGTATAGTGAGGCTGTGCCGGGACGCGACCAATGTTCTGTTGCCTGAGTGCTGCTCCCAGATTGGAATGTGTTGACCTGTGCCCGGAGTGGTTCGGTGTGAGTGACCTGGAGGGGAGCTGACACTGCTACAGCAGTAGGGCGGTGCGGCGCCCCCAGCCCCGCTGCCCAGCTGGCGGCCGCGGCAGGTAGGGGGGGGGGGGGGGGGGGGGGCAGCGGGCGCGGCTCGGCTCGGCTCGGCTGGCAGTGGGCCACACGCGCCCGCGGAACGGCACCTGCGGGGCGCCGCGCGGGGAAAGGAATTCGTGGCCCTGCCCGGCCTGCGCTCCGCTCCGTTAGCGAATAGCCGAGCGTCCGCGTCCGGCGATCCACGGCTAGCCACCGGTCCGCGGGCCGGGTAAACGTCCTCGCGGCACCACGCCTGCTTCCTCGGCCGCAAAAAGGCCGAGTCACACTGCATGTCAATCGAACTGAGCGGCACCGTCGAATGGTGGCGTGTTTGAACTAGACAGAACCACAACGTGACGTCACGTCGCCCCGCCCAGTACCGAACGGTGAGAGTCAAGGTGTGGGAGACCCCCGTCTTACACACTTTCGGAAAATAGTATCGGCATTACGGAACTAAAAGTAGAGTTTATCAGAAGTGAAAGCAGAATTCGTAATAGACATGTTTGACAAACGTTATACGAGGGATAGTCGTGAAGTTTGTGGCAGCTCTTGTAGTTAATGGTCTGAATGTAACTAACAAGAATCGCAACCTCTCGTTCACGAGCGCTCAAGTTCTATAACCACGTAGTTCATACAGTTTTGATTCGGGTGAACTGTCAATCAAAAGAAGGCCTAACACAAAAATCCTCTGCCGAGCGGTTCTAGGCGCTTCAGTCTGCAACCGCGCGACCGCTACGGTCGCAGGTTCCAATCCTGCCTCGGGCATGGTTGTGTGTGATGTCCTCAGGTTAGTTAGGTTTAAGTCGTTCTAAGTTCTAGGGGACTGATGACCTCCGATGTTAAGTCCCATAGTGCTCAGAGTCATTTGAACCATTTGAACGAAAATCCTCTATTACTCGCAACATGTGAGTATTTATAGTCGCTTTGGGGCCATAAATTTGCAGCCTACTGCATAAAGACTCGTAATTCCTGCAATAGCAAAAGTTTTCCCCCACCACGCGGTTAAGGAGAATCCTCATCTCACTCGATTTTCTGCAAGCGTGCCATCATTTTGACGTCACGCGCAATGTAAACAATCCAGATGTCAGACGCCATATTGATTTCGACATATTCAGATGTTTTGCATTGCATATTTATCGCAAACAAGTTACCATTATCATTAATTGCCAGTTAACAAAGCATCAGTTATATAAGCCTACAAGAGACACTGCCAACTGCCTTGCCGCAGTGGTAACACCGGTTCCCGTCAGATCACAGAAGTTAGGTGCTGTCGGGCTGGGCTAGAACTTGGATGGGTGACCATCCCGTCTGCCGAACACTGTTGGAAAGCGGGGTGCACTCAGCCCTTGTGATGCAAACTGAGGAACTACCTGATTGAGAAGTAGCGGCTACGGTTTCGGAAACTGACATACGGCCTGGAGAGCGGAGTGCTGACCACATGCCCCTCCATATCCGCAACTGCTGACGCCTGTGGGCTGAGGATGACACTGCGGCCGGTCGGTCCCGTTTGGTCTTTATGACCTGAACGTAATACAAGTATATTCTGCAATATTCCATGCTATTTTCATTTCCGACTGATTAGAGAATAAAAGATCAAATAAATATTTGGCGTTTTGCGATTGTGTGTTTAGGCTGGAACCTAAAAGGACGGGTTAAATTGCTGCGAATGAAACGACTTCCTTGTCACAAAGTCGCCAGCGATTCCTGCAGTTGTCGCTATTGCGTGTGGCGTAAAAATGACGTCACGTTTGCGGAAAATCTTGTGAGGTGAGCGTTACCTGTATAGTCATCGAGGTAAAAGAAGAAGGGGATGACACTATACACTTACGCCGCACGTTGTTTTGAAGCAAGAGTTGGAGGGGCCTGCTGCCATTTTAAGTAGCCGAAAACATTATCAGACTATTGTTTACAATAGTTCTTTATTTCTGTAGCGTGCATGTAATCGCTGTTTCAAATACTAAAAATTACAGTGCTTGGAGGATTAACATGAATAACATGAAGGAAGACAATTTCGAACGTCTTTCTGCTCTTGAATGCGTATTTGCTCTACTAATATGACACATTTGACCTCGTTAATGTAACTTGCTTTGTTCATGCATTACGAATAACCAAGAAGAGAAGGCTGTGACGTGAAAGGGATGCTTTCCTAATGCATTTTATTCGACTTTTACTATATTTGTATCGATAGCAAATAAAGCTGGAAATCCGAAACTAATGCTTGTTTGCTTACAAGTACTGCTTTTTGTAAGTAATACTTTCAGCTTTCAACTCGTATCCACAACATTTTTAATGTTCATGTTTGCAAAAACTTACCTACGTGTTCTTTGTGAGCTCATAAACGTGTGCTAGAAGGAAAGAAGTAAGGGACACTATTGTATCTTGTTGCATGTCAACAAAGTGAACGATTATTAAAATGTCAAAGAAATAGAACTGCTTAGGGATATACCTCCATGCAGAATAGAGTTCCTGTTTTATTAGATTGTCCGTGCATTAGTTTCACTGTAGTACACATCTTCTCACTTTCAAATCTTGTCTATGATGCGTCATTTAGTTTATGGCCATTAATAGCAATTTACAAAGAAAATAAAGGATATAATTTTTTAAACATCTTCCAGCTTAGTGGAATGCTATAAATGTGATCAAGGGAATGCTCTCAAACGCATAAGACCCCATAAATGGACATTTTGCTTTAATGTGTATGTAAGTTATTTTTTTTTGAAATGATTTGATAATCTGTGTAAGATGTAGGCCTACCTTTCCAACAGTAGCTAATTTGATTCTTTCCCCAGATAATTTATCGCCAGTAACTCTGTTAGTTTTTCAGGAGTAACCAAACATAGCACAATTGGAATGTACTTCCAGTTCGATCATCCGTTTCAGTTTACTTTTGAATTACATTTTGAAGCTCCCAAAGTATTCAAGTCTGTATACCACGTTTAGTGATATACCAACAGTTAGTTAGTTACTTAGGTTACTTAGTTAGTTTCATGTTCAATGTAGCATTTGCAGGATAAATCGTAATAATGTGGGACGAGACATTATATACTGACATCGATTTTTTTTTGTAAATATGCCTCCACGCTGATCATTATTAGTTTCTACGTTTTTTAATTAAAGACAGAGAGATGTTAGTCAATAATTCCTACCCGTCACCATTTACACATTGCAGTGAGATCTTCTGCGGAATAGGTCGAATTGCCAAAGAAAAAGTATTCAGTTTAATTTCAAATTTTACTTTGCTGTCTGTCAAGCATTTTATGTCAATGGGTTAGTGATCTAAACTTTTGGTTGTAGCGTTATGAGCCCCTGTTTGTGCTACAAACAACCTTAATGTGGGGTATTGAATGTCTTTTTTTCTTCTGGTTCTGTAATTATGTCCAACATTGTTCCTGCTGAAGTGAAGTGGATTATTTACAACAAACGTCGTGAGGGAATAACTATACTGTGAAATGGATAGACGGCTATTTGCATGCCGAGCAGCAGATACACACGAGGAAAAGTTTTCAGCTGAAGCCTTCTTCAGAAAGGAATCAAAGCAGACATACACATTCATACCGTCATACACACAACACTTACCGTCACACGGGGGGAGGAAATGCGAACAACGAATTATAATTATCTATGAGAGGAACTTAGGGCATGAGATGCTGTCCCAACAACCAGCGCGGTTACGTAGCCGTGTTTTGTGCAGGGACGAGACCGTTGGTACAGTGTGCCTCGGACGTCGGAACGTTTGCGTTTTGGGAGGCAAAGGAAAACACAGGAAAGGAGAGAAAGAACGGACACTGAGTAAAGTAAGGCAAATCCAAATTCAAATGAAAGAAGTAAAACCACTACGATAAAAGAAAACAGTGCAACCGTAATTGATGCATACGAAAGAAAATATGCTTGAATAGCTCCACTTACGAATGAAATGTGATTCGTTTAAACTTTAGACTACGATCAGGTTGATTAGTGCATTAGTAAACAACGCAAGCCGACGTATTTGGGGAAACAAATACGTCTTCATACAATCAAAGCACCCAACACAGTCGAAACTGGGCTCGGCACGCCAGAGTGACTTCACGCGGAAGTATCTCCGCGGTGAACCATGGAGGTATGAATGCGATGAACCTAGCGTTTTGGGCTACTTAAGATAGCGGGCGTCGGCTTCAAATCTGTGACATCTCTTCTTTTTTTTTACCTCCATGCTTATGGTTTACGTAACGAAAGCATAGAATTTACTCCCAGCAATTAATTTCAACGACGACAGTAAATCTTTAGCTTTGTTTATATTTGTATAAGCATACAGAATAATATCTACCAGTAATGCTAGACAATGGGATAATAAACCGAAACCTAGGCCCAAAAATAAGCAATTTGTGAAACAACTGTGAAAAATGTTATGAACTGTTGCATTACCTCTGGCAAAGCACCTACATACGTACAAACATCTACTTTGCAATTCACAATTAAGTCCCTATCACATGGTTTACAGGGCCACTTTCAGACTACTTCCCGACTATTCCACTCTCGAATAGCAGTGGGAAAAATGAACACCTAAACTGTATTAACTAAACAAAACACTCTCTTAGTCTTTATTACTACCGTGCGATCTATGTTTCGGGTTATAGGCCCATTTTTCTAGTATGTAGTCGATCCCAAAGACGAAAACTAAGCAAAGATAAGCATGGCAACTTTTAGAACTATCGATTCTTGACTTAAACTATAAGCAAAGCAGCAGATCCATTCTATACAACAGTTAATCATATCTCACCAACCATTACTAAATACGGTACCATAATTTCTTGATTAAATGAATATATTACTCTTAAAACTAATTATGTAATTTAAATATAAGTAAAACCTTCTTTTGTAAAATACCAAAACACTGACAGATGACTGTGAGGCCTACAGGCCAAGTTAAAAAAAAAAAGAACTGATTCTTCTTACTGCTTACATGGAGGATCTGACGTACTTTATTTTGTAACTTTCATCACCATGCAGATATCTTGTCTAAATCATTCTGTAATTTGTAATGTTCTTCTGATATCTTTACTAGAATTAAACAACAGCATCCTCTGAAAACAATGTAACAGAGCTGTTCACAGTGTCTCCAAAATTGTTATATGGATTAGAAACAGCGGAAGATCTATAACAGTTAGTTGGGAAACGCCAGATATCACTTATGTTTCACTGGATGACTTCCTGTCAGTTACTACTAATTGATGACACCACAAAAAACAGGCTAAATCCATTTAATTACGAAATGAGTTTACGGCACATTCTGATAGTCAGCCGTCGGTAATAAAAGGTAGCTGAAATGATTTTGGAATAATGTGTCGTCTCACTGAGATACAAAGCGTTTCACTTTTGGAGGCAACGGAAAGGACCTTCTAAGTTGATCTTCTCACAGAAAGAGTGGGGTAAGTCCAGTGCTTGCTTCCACTGCTTACATTACACCTGTTATCAGCTGGGTTGCGACTACAAACGTGATCGGTTTAGTTCGTTACACTGTGTTCTTGCCTTATGGTGTTTAGTTTGAAGTGTGATAGTTAGGATCTTTAAAATGTGTGGATAATTACAAGATGAAGGTGAGAAGCCATCTGTTAATCAGCCAGTTAAAAAGGGGAATAGTTATGGCAGAATGAGTAATGTTTGTGGGGACCTTGGTGCAATGGCTCATGTGTTAGATCGCTTTTTGTAAAATGAAACCTTTTGCAGTGTAAATCAAGATTTTTTTTTTGTAAGTAACTAATTGTCGGGGTTTATATTCAGTTCTTCTGCCAGTATCTAATGAAAAATATGCAGCTTTCAAGGAGTTTGTGGTTAAGACGCAAGAAATTTCTATTCCAATCTAACACGTAACGAACCAAAATCTTAGCCCAACAAAAAGAAACTACCGAAGTTAAACAACACAAAGAAGGGAGGAAAGTCTACCGGAAAATCATTGAGTTACCACGTTCTTTCCGTGGCAAAAACGCACTTTCTCTAAGTGTTTTGCGTTCCTTATCACATAATCTTAACCGTTAATTTTTGCTAATTTACTGCAAGCATTAAATTTGGCGTCATTTTTACAAAGGGCACACTCGACTGGAGTATTTTTTTGTAATCTTGGAAGCTTAAATTTCCGATCGTGAAAATTGGACAAAATGTGACTTACCTCGTTTCTTGTGTGGGCTCTTCAATTGTGTTCTTCATAACAGGAAATCATGAATACAGTGACATAACTCAGGCGACACTTCACACGCAGGCAATTTGATTAGAAGGCGCTTGTGAGACTAAATTGTCACTGCTCGTATCACTTATTGTAGTAAAGAGAGAGAGAGAGAAAGATGAACGGTACACACCAGTTAATGAAAAAGTTTTAGTCATTTTTGGGTTGCTTTCATTTTATGCAACATGTGGGCCACTAGTCTGCTACATTTTGATGCGTGTATTACGATTTCTATAGAATTTATAACGAAAGATTTTTGATTTCCGAAGTGCATGTCATGAGACATGGTTATCACAAGTGATGGCGGAATTGAAGGCTAAACAGTAATAATAATAATAATTATATAATGGTAATGAAGGCATTTCTGGTACAGGTGGAATTCAGACATGGCCAGCTAACAACTTCGTTAAGCTACAGCTCCGCTAAATGGCTATCAACTGGTTCATACTGTAGACGTTAACAATGGCCCACAACATATTCAGCTATCCACATTCTCGACGAATAACAGTGGCATCTCGGGTTACGGAAAGAAGGAGAAGCTAGCAAGTGTTAAGTAAAATTTCCAAATTAGTTCACCATCCTTTGGACTTTATTCCAGGTAATAGACTTTGAAGTGGACTTAATAATTTATTTTTCTATAAAACCATTATCGTGTAATGACTTTCAACTCAAATTTATTACTCGGCCAGATAACCGTTCATAAGCAGATGTGTGTACTGAATATTTTTTTGGTGATCACTGCTGTTATCCACGAATCAACGTCAACAGCATCCCATTACGTTTCAAAGGCGCGAAATATGTCATGTGCGTCTGTTGCGTCACGGTATGCTGAAGAGCATCGTGGGCTTGGATCATTGCGTCAGCTGCGTCTCACTGCGTCGCTTCCTCCAGTATCAACAGCGTGAGCCGTCAGTCCAGTCACTCGCATCGCTAACATCATTACCTAGAACTTCATTTCTAAACAAGCTTCGTAGTAACGGTCATTATTGCCTGCCGCTCACCTATTTCGAATTCCCCTTTAAAATGTACGTGTTTGCCTGAAGGCCTTGCAAACACTCTCTAGTCCAGGCCCAATGAACTTGCCTGTGTTTAACGTAACATAGCCGTCGCCAGTAGGAGGGCTATGCTTGACTATACTTCTAGGGATGCACACGAACTGTTACCCCTGGAGCGTATTTCTAGTTGTCGCGACTTCCGGAAGACATGGTGCGTTTCCCTACAGTTCAGTGCCGCCAGCAATCTGAAACGCTCTAACTGTAGCATACGCCAGAAATGAAACTGGGCCAAGCGTTAACCTACATTGGCCAAACAACAGGTGAAGCTCAAAGCGGGAAGCTCAGTGTCCAGAGAAAGTGCAGTGGGGTGCACGTCCGTCTTCCGATCGAGCCGAGGAAACGAGATTTGGGTTCAGCGCACTGCCGGCAACAGCCTTATTGGACACGGAGAAAAACTTAATGCACTGACTACCGATAAAACACACAAACCTGTCGAGAATCTCAAACTCAGATTTTTTTCCTGGAAAGGGAATTCGGCCGATGGTACACGATGTCACAGCCGATGACCTATGTTCCTAAGGCACATTGAACACAAGACTAAAGTTAGTCACACGATATTTATGATTCTGAGAAAGCAGTGCTAGATGAAATAAGAGATGATTTTTAATTCTATCCCGATAAAATTAAAACTCTTACTGAAATTGTTTCTGATTTATGGTGCATGGCTGCTCAGCTATAATTTTGATCCGATAGATATATAGTTATCCTGTCTCCATTGCACTTATTTCTCTGCTTCCGTTACATGCTGTTGCGTATCAGATTATGCAAACGTCATAATGTAATGCTGCTGGCTGTTGCTTTCTTCCCTACTAGAATAGACTTCAACACACTGTGTGTCCTCATCCAATCATCTCCTGGGGTTTTAAAGCCTAAAAACTGTAGTTTCTTGTAAACAAAACCTAACGACAATCTTAAGTTTTTGTGTTGAAGAAACCAACAGCTGAAGATTATCATGTGGGACACTACATACATAAATAATCGATTGAAATATGGAAGTTAATGAAACATGTAACTTTTCAATCTATAGCGATATTTGTTTGTTTTCTATTCACGAATATACGAGTAACACATTTAGAGATTCCTTGCTCAACAAAACACAATTTCATCTCGTTCAGCATTTCCCACATATCTATCGTTGTTGGATTATCATCAACGGGTTTCTCTTCATTTTACCGCAAAAGATAAGTAATGCTGGACAAACAGCACATAAAGAAGGAGCTATGGACATCTGTTTCACCGTAATTTTAACAAAACAATTTGTTGGCACACATTGCTGTCTGCCTTGACTCAGAAACAAGAGTGCAACACGAGCAACCAAAAGTACTGTTGAGGCATATGTTTTGTAAAATAAGTCAAACTGATGTCCATAGTCCCTGCGTGATGTATTCTTGCCGGCCGCTATCGTCGAGCGATTCTAGGTGCTTCAGTCCGGAAGCACGCGGCTGCTGCGGTCGCAGGTTCGAATACTGCCTCGGACATGGATGTGTGTGATGTCCTTAGGTTAGTTAGGTTTAAGTAGTTCTAAGTCTAGGGAACCAATGACCTCAGATGTTAAATCCCATAGTGCTTAGAGCCATTTGAACCATTTTGATGTATTCTTGTCCAGTATTATTTATTTTTGGCAGTAAAATAAAGAGAACTCCTGGCGAATGTGCGTTGTCGCTGTTGTGGTCATCAGTCCAAAGACCGGTTTGATGTGGCTCTCCATGCTACTCTACCCTGTGCAAGCCTCTTCATCTCCGAGTAACTACTGCAACCTACATCCTTCTGAATCTGCTTGTTGTATTCATCTCTTGGTCTCCCTGTAGAATTTTTGCCCTCCAAGCTTCCCTCCAATACTAAATTGGTGGTCTCTTGATGCCTCAAACGTGTCCTAGCAACCGAGCCCTTCTTCTAGTCAAGTTGTGCCACGAATTCTTCTTCTCCACAGTTCTATTCAGTATTTATTCATTAGTTACATGATCTACCCATCTAATTTTCAGCATTCTTCTGTAGCACCATATTTCAAAAGCTTCTACCCTCTTCTTGTCTAAACTGTTTATCGTCCATGTTCCACTTCTATACATGGCTACACTCCATACAAATACTTTCAGAAGAGACTTCCTGATACTTAAATCCACACTCGATATTAACAAATTTCTCTTCTTCAAAAACGCTTTCCTTGCTATCGCCAGTCTAAATTTCATATCATACCAGCATCAGTTAGTTTGCTGTATGAATAGTAAAACTCATCTACTTCTTTAAGTGTCTCATTTCCTAATTTAATTCTATCAGCTTCACCTGATTTAATACGACTACATTCCATGATCCTCGTTTTGCCTTTGTTGATGTTCATCTTATGTACTCCTTTCAAGACTCTGTCTATTCTGTTCAACTGCTCTTCCAAATTCTTTGCTGTCTCTGACAGAATTACAGTGTCACCGGGAAACTTCAAGGTTTTTATTTCTTCTCCATGGATTTTAATTCCTACTCCAAGTTTTTCTTTTGTTTCCTTTACTGCTTGCTCAACATACAGGTTGAATAACATCTGGGATAGGCTACAACACTGTCTCACTCCCTTCTCAACCACTGCTTCCCTTTAGTGCCTCTCGGCTCTTACAACTGCCATCTGGTTACTGTACAAACTGTAAATAGCCTTTCGCTTCCTGTATTTTCCCCTGTCACCTTCACAGTTTGAAAGAGAGTATTCTTATCAACATTGTCAAACGCTTTCTCTAAGTCTACAGATGCTATAAACGTAGATTTGTCTTTCCTTAACCTCCGTTCTAATATAAGTCGTAGGGTTAGCATTGCCTCGCGTGTTCCTACTATTCTACTGAATGCAACCTGATCCACCCCGAGGTCGGCTTCTAGCAGTTTTTCCATTCGTCTGTATTGAATTCGTGTTAGAATTTTGCAACCATGACTTATTAAACTGATAGTTCGGTAATTCTCACATCTGTCAGCACGTGCTTTCTTTGGAGCTGGAATTATTATATTCTTTTTAAAGTTTGATGGTATTTCGCCTGTCTTATATACACTCCTGGAAATTGAAATAAGAACACCGTGAATTCATTGTCCCAGGAAGGGGAAACTGTATTGACACATTCCTGGGGTCAGATACATCACATGATCACACTGACAGAACCACAGGCACATAGACACAGGCAACAGAGCATGCACAATGTCGGCATTAGTACAGTGTATATCCACCTTTCGCAGCAATGCAGGCTGCTATTCTCCCATGGAGACGATCGTAGAGATGCTGGATGTAGTCCTGTGGAACGGCTTGCCATGCCATTTCCACCTGGCGCCTCAGTTGGACTAGCGTTCGTGCTGGACGTGCAGAACGCGTGAGACGACGCTTCATCCAGTCCCAAACATGCTCAATGGGGGACAGATCCGGAGATCTTGCTGGCCAGGTAGTTGACTTACACCTTCTAGAGCACGTTGGGTGGCACGGGATACATGCGGACGTGCATTGTCCTGTTGGAACAGCAAGTTCCCTTGCCGGTCTAGGAATGGTAGAACGATGGGTTCGATGACGGTTTGGATGTACCGTGTACTATTCAGTGTCCCCTCGACGATCACCAGTGGTGTACAGCCAGTGTAGGAGATCGCTCCCCACACCATGATGCCGGGTGTTGGCCCTGTGTGCCTCGGTCGTATGCAGTCCTGATTGTGGCGCTCACCTGCACGGCGCCAAACACGCATACGACCATCATTGGCACCAAGGCAGAAGCGACTCTCATCGCTGAAGACGACACGTCTCCATTCGTCCCTCCATTCACGCCTGTCGCGACACCACTGGAGGCGGGCTGCACGATGTTGGGGCGTGAGCGGAAGACGGCCTAACGGTGTGCGGGACCGTAGCCCAGCTTCATGGAGACGGTTGCGAATGGTCCTCGCCGATACCCCAGGAGCAACAGTGTCCCTAATTTGCTGGGAAGTGGCGGTGCGGTCCCCTACGGCACTGCGTAGGATCCTACGGTCTTGGCGTGCATCCGTGCGTCGCTGCGGTCCGGTCCCAGGTCGACGGGCACGTGCACCTTCCGCCTACCACTGGCGACAACATCGATGTACTGTGGAGACCTCACGCCCCACGTGTTGAGCAATTCGGCGGTACGTCCACCCGGCCTCCCGCATGCCCACTATACGCCCTCGCTCAAAGTCCGTCAACTGCACATACGGTTCACGTCCACGCTGTCGCGGCATGCTACCAGTGTTAAAGACTGCGATGGAGCTCCGTATGCGACGGCAAACTGGCTGACACTGACGGCGGCGGTGCACAAATGCTGCGCAGCTAGCGCCATTCGACGGCCAACACCGCGGTTCCTGGTGTGTCCGCTGTGCCGTGCGTGTGATCACTGCTTGTACAGCCCTCTCGCAGTGTCCGGAGCAAGTATGGTGGGTCTGACACATCGGTGTCAATGTGTTCTTTTTTCCATTTCCAGGAGTGTATCTTGCTCACTAGATGGAAGAGTTTCGTCATGGCTGGCTCTCCCAAGGCTATCAGAAGTTCTAACGGAATGTTGTCTACTCCCGGGGCCTTTTTTCGACTTAGGTCTTTCAGTGTGCTCTGTCAAACTCTTCACGCAGTATCATATCTCCCATCTCGTCTTCATCTATATCCTCTTCCATTTCCATAATATTGTCCCTAAGTACATGCCCCTGTATAAACCCTCTACATACTCCTTCCACCTTTCTGCTTTCCCTTCTTTGCTTAAGATTGGTTTTCCGTCTGACTCTTCATATTCATACAGGAGGTTCTCTTTTCTCGAAAGGTTCTCTTAATTTTGCTGTAGGCACCACCTATCTTACCCCAAGTGATATTTGCTTCTATATCCTAACGTTTGTCGTCTAGCCATTCCTAGTTAGCCATTTTGCACCTCCTGTCGATCTCATTTTTGAGACATTTTTATTCCTTCCCGCCTGCTTTGTTTACTGCATTTATTTTATTCCTTTCATCAATTAAATTCAATATCTTTGGTGCTACTCAAGGATTTCTATTAGCCCTCGTCTTTTTACCAACTTGATCCTCTGCTGCCTTCACTATTTCAACTCTCAAAGCTACCCATTCCTCTCCAGCTGTATTCCTTTCCCCTGTTCCCTAAAGCTCTCTCTGAAACGCTCTACGACCACTGGTTTTTCAGTTTATCCCGGTACCATCTCCTTAAATTCCTATATTTTTTCAGTTTTAATCGGCAGTTCATAACCAATAAATTGTAGTCAGAGCCCTCATCTGCCCCTGGAAAAATCTTACAACTTAAAACCTGGTTCCTTAATCTCGGTCTTATCATTATATAATCAATTTGGAACCTTCTGATGTCTCCGCTCTCTTGCACGTATACAAACGTCTTTCATGTTTCTAAACCAAGTGTTAGCTATGATTTAGTTAGGCTCGGCGCAAAATTCTACCAGGCGAATTCCTGTTGCAATCCTTACCCCCATTCCATATTCACCTACTACTTTTGCTTCTCTTCCTTTTCCTGCTATCGAATACCAGTCCCCCGTGAATATTAAATGTTCATCTCCCTTAACTCTCTGAATAATTTCTTGTATCTCATCATGCATTTCTTCAACCTCTTCATCATCTGCGAAGATAGTTGGCATATAAACTAGTTCTATTGTTGTAGGCGTGGACTTCGTGTCTACCTTGGCTACAATAACGCGTTCACTATGCTGTTCGTAGTAGCTTATCCGCGTTCCTATTTTTTAATTCATTATTAAACCTACTCTTGCATTAACCCTATTTGATTTTGTATTTATAACCCTGTATCTACCTGAGCAGAAGTCCTGTTTCTCCTGCCACTGAACTTCACTAACTCCCTCTATATCTAACTTTAACCTATCCATTTCCCTTTTTAAATTTTCTAACCTGCCCGCCCGATTAAGGGATCTGACATTCCGCGCTCCGATCCGCAGAACGCCAGTTTTCTTTCTCCTGATAACGACGTTCTCCTGAGAAGTCCC
Source organism: Schistocerca americana (assembly GCF_021461395.2). Taxonomy (NCBI): domain Eukaryota; kingdom Metazoa; phylum Arthropoda; class Insecta; order Orthoptera; family Acrididae; genus Schistocerca; species Schistocerca americana. Next base: position 567,772,754 of record NC_060120.1, read on the forward strand.
CTCGCGGAGTTCCGAATGGGGGACTATTTTACCTCTGGAATATTTTACCCAAGAGGACACCCTCATCATTTAACCATACATTAAAGCTGCATGACCTCTGGAAAAATTACGGCTGTAGTTTCCCCTTGCTTTCAGCCGTTCGCCGTACCAGCACAGCAATGCCGTTTTGGTTGATCTTACAAGACCAGTTCAGTCAGTAATCCAGAGTTTTGCCTCTGCAAGTACTGAAGAGGCTGCTGCCCCTCTTGAGGAACCACACGTTTGTCTGGCCTCTCAACAGATACCCCTCCGTCGTGATTGCACCTATAGTACGGTTATGTGTGACGCTGTTGCACGCAGGCCTCCCCAACAAAGGCTAGGTCCATGGTTCATCGGGGAATGTGTAACAGCAATGAAATATGTATGGAAAAGAGAGAACGAGAGGCATTTGAATTTTTCTCAGTGCGGAATCCATGAGGCTATTTTATTTCTTGAGAAAATGATGACTTAATACTGTGCTTTCTGAGAAAGAAACGTAGACGTGAATATCTCTTCCACACTTCAGGGTCATCGTTGCCTTACATGAACACTAAGTAACATTCCAGTCGGCGCTCGAGCTACACGTACCTGTCTCATATTACAATAGACTGTTCACTGACTGTTAAAAGTTGTTCACAGCAGCCGGCCGCGGTGGCCGAGCGGTTCTAGGCGCTACAGTCTGGAACCGCGCGACCGCTACAGTCGCAGGTTCGAATCCTGCCTCGGGCATGGATGTGTGTGATGTCCTTAGGTTAGTTAGGTTTAGGTAGTTCTAAGTTCTAGGGGACTGATGACCTAAGAAGTTAAGTCCCATAGTGCTCAGAGCCATTTGAACCATTTCGTTCACAGCAGATTCTGAAACCGGAGTGTTACTTCAAGAATTCTAAAACTACCAACATGAATTTATTTGGGGAGCGGGTAGGGGATATTTCATTACCATCGATATATTCGATATAATTGTGTACGTTAAAGGCTGCAGGCTGGTCGTCCCATAGTATTAGTATCGCTCTCTAAAATAAATCAAAAGTAAAACCAGAAGTTTCCACAGTTATTTCTAGTGTACACAGAAATAATAAGATCTTGAAATGAAGCAGTTGTTTGACAGATATTATTGTAAACGCAGTTTTTTTAACTTTTTAAATATAAAGGTTCTCTTCGAAGGCACCGACTAATGTAGACACAAGTTTTGTTGTTGTATTAGTTAGTCTCTGATACCTGCAGCTGAGGTATTGTCGCGTCAAGGTCAGATTTTTCTGACCAGCCCCTATATGAGAAAGGCTCCTGTTCTGTGGCTCTTGCGCGTGCTAACTCCCAAAGCAAGACTCAGTGTGTCTTGCGAGCTGCCACACGAGTGTGTCCGTAGAGCGCCGGGCCGTGCTGGATGAGCCGTAGAAACTTGGCGCGGCGCCCGCTGCACATTTCTCTGCTCTTGACTGCCAGCGCCAAGAATGCGAGCGTTTCGCCGGCGCGTGCCAGCTCCTTTCTTCCGATTTCATTTCCTTGCTACAGAAGGAGTGGGATATGCTAAACACGCCGTGAAAGGAAAACGAAACAGATTTCAAACGTCCAACGACGTCGTAATTACAGCACAGACGCTACGATACAGTTTAAACCCATTCATTTGTCACTGGAATCGCAAGTTAATCTAAGACAGAGAAATTAGTCGAGAAGGGCATAAATTATCTACATAAAATATGAAATACAAGAAAAACCAATAGGAGAAATATAGAAGGTGTCCTGTGTAATGTAGGGTTCCATTTCTCATGGTGAATTCTTGGTTTAAAAGGAAATTAGCAAGTAAACAAATATTCCAGTTGGATCAGGAGGTTTTATTGAAGAAGAGTTAGCAGCCCTGCTCCGGGCGAGACGTGCTAGTTTTTGTACTCTCGAAAGACAAGGTGTTTATATTGTAGTAACAGTTAGTTTCGAACAGCTTGCTCAGTATATACGTGTATTAGTGTGTTTTTTAAGCTTGTTATTAAATGTTTTATTTTCCTTCGTATGTTATTTCTAAGAACGGGAAAAATCGTAAACTGGAACTGTAGTCATATTTCTGTTTACGTTTTGGCGCGGTAACCTCAGAGAATCTCCTTTAATTCTTCTTTTGTTCTTTCCAACACTTTAAGTAGAGTATACCTGTACACTCTACTTACATAAAGGTATACCTTCATTATTTAGTACATATTACCAGAAAGCAGCGGAGATTTTCGCTCGTTTGATTCAGAAACTTTGCACTAATAATTTGTTTAAAAGCAGTTGTGTATAGATCTAATTTTTGTAAATTTGTTTTCTGGTTTATCCGTAATTTTATTGTCTTACTCTTATTTTTATCACGAGTGAAAAATGCCTTACTTGTTGCAGAATTGTTGGTTCTGTCAATTGTTGTGACAGGTCCTGTAGTTTTTTTTTTTTCCCCAATGCAAGTATGTGAGGCTGTTCAGTGGTTTTGTAGGCTTTTGTAGCAGAGACAGGAAGATAGTGGAATTGCAGTGGACAATTGCTGAATTAGGTAAGGCTAGGAAAGTTCTGGACAGGTTAAGGAGGGAGAAGGGTAACCGGTAGGGCCGGCATATGGTTTGGGTATAGTGGATAGTTGTACCCATTCAAAAAATTCAAAGTTGGTATAATACCCACTCTGTATTCGAGGGAATATATATACAGTGTGTTTCAGCACAGTATTTGCAGGCTGTAAGGAAAGATAAGAGTACAGCTACACGATGGAAAAATCACATGGCAATGCACAGTCGGAAAATCTTTCCTGGTGTGATAGTGGCGACACAAAATACAAGATAGGTAGGACGTGAACATAGGGAGAATACATCTTTATTATGTTTAGTCAGGAGGGACCAGGAAATACGAACGATCGGCCTCAGGAAAGTGTTCGAAATCCCGACTCGTGATGCCGGCCTAGCATCAATGGCTGATGGAAGATCTGATGTTCTAGACAATAGCACGCGTGCCCCGGACTCCCCTAGCAGCTGCCACGATGCGTGCAACGGGTACCTCAGCACTGTTAACCGGTGGATTCGTACACCATTGTCTTGAAAAATCCGCAAAGGAAGAAGTCAAGACGAGTGATGTAGGCGATCTCCTTTGCCAATGCAACGGACCACCCTGGTCGATCAGACGTTGAATTTATGTTGCATTCGGTGGCGACACAGATCAAGGCTATATTATGAGGGTATCCACCATGGTGAAACCATACGGCACAACGCATCGCAGCGGATACGTGATCGCCGTCCAGTAGCTGCGGCAATACTTGCTGAAGAAAGATGAGACAGGTTGCACTGTTACATAACGAGTACAGTCCGTCACGACGGTCCCCGACAATGACGGCCCACACATTACCCGAAAAGCTTCTCTGGGCTGCACGAGCTCTTATTACATGTACTTTCTCCTCCAACCACACATGGATGTTATGTGGGTTGACACTCCTTCCCGCATGACGGCCATCTCCTTGATGAACACAATGCTGGCTAGGAAAGGGAGTCTGTAGCACGCTTCTGTAAATACCTCCGCGAAAAGGCCACTCGTGGAGTAAAATCGTCTTCTTCCAGTAATTGCACGCGCTGGATGTGATCCGGGTGCACGGAATTGTCATCCAGGATCCGCCAGACGCTGTTGGGGGAAATCCCGACACGACAGGAGGTAGCTCGCGTACTGGCACCGGGATTGGTGTGTAGCATCTCAAGCACAGTCTCCTGGTTCGCTCACGTTATTGTGTCTCCTCTCTCAAGGATCCCCTTTCGGGCTAGCTCCGGTGCGAACGTACAAAGACATCTACATCTACATCTACATTTACACTCCGCAAGCGACCCAACGGTGTGTGGCGGAGGGCACTTTACGTGCCACTGTCACTACCTCCCTTTTCTGTTCCAGTCGCGTATGGTTCGCGGGAAGAACGACAGCCGGAAAGCCTCTGTGCGCGCTCGAATCTCTCTCATTTTACATTCGTTATCTCCTCGGGAGGTATAAGTAGTGAGAAGCAATATATTCGATACCTCATCCAGAAACGCACCCTCTCGAAACCTGGCGAGCAAGCTACACCGCGATGCAGAGCGCCTCTCTTGCAGAGTCTGCCACTTGAGTTTGTTAAACATCTCCGTAACGCTATCACGGTTACCAAATAACCCTGTGACGAAACGCGCCGCTCTTCTTTGGATCTTCTCTATCTCCTCCGTCAACCCGATCTGGTGCGGATCCCACACTGATGGGCAATACTCAAGTATAGGTCGAACGAGTGTTTTGTAAGCCACCTCCTTTGTTGATGGACTACATTTTCTAAGGACTCTCCCAATGAATCTCAACCTGGCACCCGCCTTACCGACAATTAATTTTATATGATCATTCCACTTCAAATCGTTCCGCACGCATACTCCCAGATATTTTACAGAAGTAACTGCTATCAGTGTTTGTTCCGCTATCATATAATCATACAATAAAGGATCCTTCTTTCTATGTATTCGCAATACATTACATTTGCCTATGTTAAGGGTCAGTTGCCACTCCCTGCACCAACTGCCTATCCGTTCCAGATCTTCTTGCATTTCGCTGCAATTCTCTAATGCTGCAACTTCTCTGTGTACTACAGCATCATCCGCGAAAAGCCGCATGGAACTTCCGACACTATCTACTAGGTCATTTATATATATTGTGAAAAGCAATGGTCCCAGAACACTCCCCTGTGGCACGCCAGAGGTTACTTTAACGTCTGTAGACGTCTCTCCATTGATAACAACATGCTGTGTTCTGTTTGCTAAAAACTCTTCAATCCAGCCACACAGCTGGTCTGATATTCCGTAGGCTCTTACTTTGTTTATCAGGCGACAATGGCAAATGGCTCTGAGCACTATGGGACTCAACTACTGAGGTCATTAGTCCCCTAGAACTTAGAACTAGTTAAACCTAACTAACCTAAGGACATCACAAACAGCCATGCCCGAGGCAGGATTCGAACCTGCGACCGTAGCGGTCTTGCGGTTCCAGACTGCAGCGCCTTTAACCGCACGGCCACTTCGGCCGGCTATCAGGCGACAGTGCGGAACTGTATCGAACGCCTTCCGGAAGTCAAGAAAAATAGCATCTACCTGGGAGCCTGTATCTAATATTTTCTGGGTCTCATGAACAAATAAAGCGAGTTGGGTCTCACACAATCGCTGTTTCCGGAATCCATGTTGATTCCTACATAGTAGATTCTGGGTTTCCAAAAGCGACATGATACTCGAGCAAAAAACATGTTCTAAAATTCTACAACAGATCGACGACAGAGAAATAGGTCTATAGTTCTGCGCATCTGCTCGACGACCCTTCTTGAAGACTGGGACTATCTGTGCTCTTTTCCAATCATTTGGAACCTTACGTTTCTCTAGAAACTTGCGGTACACGGCTGTCAGAAGGGGGGCAAGTACTTTCGCGTACTCTGTGTAGAATCGAATTGGTATCCCGTCAGGTCCAATGGACTTTCCTCTGTTGAGTGATTCCAGTTGCTTGTGACAGGGAGTTTACCTCGTGGGGTCACGTTCAGCGTGCAACTGATCTGCACCTTGCCCACTGCAGTCAGTGGCCCCATGTGCCAGATAACATATCGTGAGCTGTGTGCCGGTCCGAGACTCAAACTCGGGACCTTTTACCTTTCGCGGGCAAGTGCTCTACCATCTGTCCGGCACACAATTTTAATCTGCCAGTAAGTTTCATATCAGCGCACACTCCGCTGCAAAGTGAAAATCTCATTCTGCTTCCATCCTGCCGGCAGACGAAATGAAGCCCCGCCCAGTGAGCTTGGCCGCAACAACCGCGCACACGCTGCGCCAGCCAAATCCGTCCGAGCATTGTAGCTGCACTAAGTGTAATAAACATGTTTTCTCACTCCTTTCTTGTGTTTTGTGTCGCCAGTAACGGACCAGGAAAGCGTTTCCGACCACGTATTACCACGTGGTTTTCCATCATTTACGTCTCTCTTGAACAACTGTGACTGTTGTTCTGAAGTGCCCTGTACACACTTGAAAGAACGTTCACGGAACAGCTGTGGTAGCAGCAGTTACAGTGACTTTCTTACGTATTAGCGAGAGATCTCTCCTACTTTTGGGAGAGCTACTCTCCCAAGAAGTAACCCGTCTGCTCCAGTACACCGGACAGCAGTCGTGTTCCATTAGTGTTGAATGTGAAAAATAAGTTTGACCTGTTGCTTTATTTAGAAACTGAAGAGCCTCAGGCGGATGTAGGTGTAGTCAGCCTAATGGAACTTGTCAATGGCTCATTTTTCGCTTTGTGTTGGATTATTGAATAGATTCCACAAATTTAATAAACGATACAGATAATTTCAAAACTGAAATCTCGCGTTTCATATAGCGTTCAATAATGAAACTAACATAAATAATATTAATTTCATTATTTTTCAAAAAACTTAATTTTTTTCACATGTTGGCTTTATTTCAGAATGTGGTTATACAACTACAATTATACTCCAAATCATTGACATTAGAATTATTGTTAATTTTGGACTTTCAAAATAACTCCAGAAAAGATTATCGCTGAGTAACTCGTATGTTACATAAAACACCTTATTTGATGTATGTGTTATATATGTTTATCTCGGCTATTAGCTGGAAGCTATTGTGGCCAGCTGGTGGGAAGTAACTGTGCTGTATGTGTACTGTCATATTCAGAGTCTCAGACATATTTAAATTTTGAAATCGGGCTGTATCAGATGAGGATTAGATGCGCTATGCGAAAGATGAAGTGCCTGAAATATGTCGTTTCGTGTAGATATTTTGAACTAAACTCCGAATATCCTCCCGCAGCAGAATATACTACTAGCTGTGAGCCAGCAAAACTGTCAATATACGTAGAATAAAAAGAAGCTAAGTAATGAAAATTACTAAATTAATTCTTATCGCAGTCTGTGTTTTATGAATGATTGAACATTTGCTCGTACTTCTTCCCAGTGACAGAAAGTACACTACAAACATATGCAAACAAAATAATTTCTGAGGTTTGTTATAAAATTATATTATGACAGAGAAGTAGACACAAGTAAAGAGGTTTCGACAGGACACAAAAAAAACTTTCAGTAGAAAATTTAAAAGTGAGAACTTAGGATAATCAGTAAAGTGAAAGTAAGTTAGGTAATTCCATGCTAGAGGCCTAGCCCAATTTTTTCAGGATAGACTATAATCAGAGTACCAGGTCACCAATTAAACCTACTGCTGGTATGCAGCAGGTGACAAAGCATTTAGGATCATTTTGCAAATATTTCTCCAAGGAAGGCACCACGGCTATAGTGGGTAGGCCGGGCAATAGTATTGCGTAATATGGTGGGTACAGTATAGAGTGTGTACGGCAAGTTGAAAAAGAGAGAGTTAGAGAGAAATGATTTATACGTGTGTATCATAAACCCCTTCCCTCAAAAACATTTCTCCCCTTCATACCTCCTCTGTGTTACCACAGATGACGAGTCACTCATCTCATTTGTATAAAGATTCCAGTACACCCGAGGTGCCTATTTGCTTCCACCGCCCTGAGTGGAACGCATAAGTTCTAATAAATGTCCACCAACCTGCAGTTTTCTACAGTTGTTGTCCCCTGCGCAGAAAACAGCACATAGGTCGTGAATCGGTTATCTTGACGCTGTAAGAAACTTTTAGCGAGGAATGTTATTTTATAAATAATTAAATTTCTAATCAGTTTTTTTATACGGGATGCCACTCGCTTTTTATTAGCAGAACACGAGAAACTGCACAATTACATTCCACTTTACACTCACAACTAATTTTTGTTCTTCATCAAATTAATGAATTGCGTATTTGTGCAATTACAATCACACTGTTCTCAACTACACGTCCATATAACCATACTTGCTAATAAAGTCTTAATCTGAGACCGACCGCGGCGGACAACATACCTGTCCTCCAAGGCCTCCGAATCAACTCTTTTTTCACTAACCGTGGATTACTAATGAAATCTTAACTGGCACTGACCGCGGCAGATATTCTACCCTCCGACACTGCCGAACCAGCTCCGATCTTACAGCCGAACCACCTCGCCCGTCACCCAAGAAAGGCGCGATCCGAAGATCACCGAAGTGCTTCGTCTGCCTTTTCGTTTAGCAGTTGTTTATTATTCTTCTCATTATTAATACTTGTGAAATAATGGAATGATAGCACGCTTTTGAGAGATGCTTTAAACTGAAATGCAAATAAATAAGCAGTTTAGTTTGTTTAATAGAAATAACAGAAGATTATCCTCTTGTCTCGCAACTTCCGAATGAAGCGTTGCAGTTTGTAACGCCGGAAATGCATGTCCTCCTATTTCCATCTATTGTACTATAAATTTTTTCCTTATTTTGTTACCTGAAGATATGACATTTCTGTATCTTTATATATTGTAATTGTTTTACTATTTGTATATATATTTATGTTGGTTTGTTTCGTAAATACTATTTGTATTTTTACGCTGGGTCTTGCCTAGGGAAAACTATGCTATCGATACGTCGTGTGGAGAACCAAAGTGTTTAGGATCTTTGGTAGTGTGAACTCGGCCGCATGGAGCGCGGGCAGAACGGAGTCTGGCTGGAGTAGTGCAGTGGAGCAGGTGTGTTGTGTGACGCTCCCGCGAGTTGCCGCGCTTTCGGGGTTTGGCAGCATGCAATTGCGCTCGGATTGCTATGATAGTTTCTGACACAGTGTCGCGGATGGGAAGCATTAGCTGACGCGCATCAAGAGCCCGTTTCGCCTGGAGACCGTGTCGTGAAGAAGGCGCGCCAACATCCAGCTTCTGCAACAGCGACGGCCAACAATGAGTGACTTCTCTTATTTCTAAATTGCGTAGATTCAAGTAGCTTTTGAAATGATTGTTGAGGTAGTCCAAGACTAACCGTGTTTTACTGAATTTCGATGTGCTTCAGAAACAAAGCTCACTATTAATTTCAGTCACTAAATTAACTTTCAGTTTTCCGGTTTTATTAATTCTTTTGCTAAATTAAGTCAGCGTGTAGCGAAATTTATTACTTCTGACAAACATTCAGTTTTCACACAACACGTGTCAACTTTCAGTTGCCACGCTTTTAGTGCTAATTGTATGTGGAATAACCTTTCTTTTTCAGTTACTATAGTAATTGTCCATAGGACTGGCGACTTTAATTTTCCCAAAATCTCAAATATCTAATTACCGCTAGTTAATTGTTACCGTAACGGCCGCACATTTACTTTCTTTATTAACTTTACCCCTTTTCAAAGTTAATTTGCACCAGTTTCATTTGCATTTTTCCTTTCATTTAGATGTAACCCTTTCCTGCCACTTTACCGATAGATTAACTTCGGTGACGATTGCTTTTCCAAAATTTCCATTAGGTACAAGCGGTTTAATTTTTCACTGTCATTAAGGTCGATAAGTGAGGGGGAGGTTACAAGTTCCTTCTGCTAAATGTCAATACTGAACTTGGTACAAAAGCTACTAAATCAGAGTTCAAGAGGGTGGTCACTAAGCCAAAAATTGTTTATTTTAGGACACTCCTAAATGACATGAACTTAAGTGACATATGTAAATACATCACTTTTATTAATTACAGTTCTTACCTTTTTTGAATACTGTTTTCCCCAGAACTAACCCATATTAGTCAACAATCCATGGATCGCTCAGAAAATAAAAGATCTTGTAAAAAAAAAGGGAACTGTATCTGTCAGTCACAAACAGCTCTGGTGTTGGTGCTTTAGTTCATTACGAGACATACTGCAAAAATTAAGGTTAATAGCACAGACATCAAAGCAAATGCATTACGAGAAATAGATAATTGCATCAGATGAAAAATAAAGACAATATGAGACACAGTGAAGGAGAAGACTGGTAGAACCTGCTATGAAGAGGATCAGATAGCATTAAAAATACTTGATGTGTTTTGACAAATGAGTGCATTGCTGCAAAACTTTTTCACAAGTATTTCATACCTGTTACTCAAAAAAATTGGAATTGTCAGGTGCAGTAGATGCTGCCGTGGAATATCTCAGACGAGTCATTACAAACAAGTTTGCAACACTCTGCTCCGAGCCAAGTGAAGGGAGAGGGATTTGGGGCGCCACTGGACTATCGTTGAATGGAGGCAGTGTCTGCGATCCGTGTCGAGTGAGTTCTGTCGGCATGCAGATCGCCTCCTCTGACTCGGATGTGATGTGGAAAACTGATCGCAACGGAAACGATTGGGAAATTAATGATCCTAACAAATGAGTCGTGTGTGTGGTTTTTCTCAAAATTAATAATAATAAATTAAGCTATTGGGGTTCATCTAACTAGAGGTTGTGAAGTCGAACATTTATTCACATAAATTTAAAAGGAAAACCAAAACATGATATGTAAAGCAAGTAGTAACTTCTCCAACCCAACAAATATGAGAGACAATTGAACATCAGAATCTGCACAATGCAAAGAGTTAACATAAAAACAGCAATGAGTGGCGTAATCCGCAGGAAACTGAATGGGAATGCATCTTGCACTAAGCTCGCGTTACACGGAAAAAACTAAACACACGATTCCGAATTGGACCTGATGACTGCATCGATCATCGTGGGGTGAAGGGCAGCACATCCAGGAGCCCCGTATAACACATTCACGAGCGACGCATTGAGCACAACGTAATTCGTGACAGGATCCCTCCACCTTTGGAACAAAACGCGCCTAACACTGACTCGACGCTTTCTACCCTCAATCACACTAGCGGTGTGAACTCGCCACTGTGCTGCGGTCCAAGAAAGCTGACTGCCCCCTATGTAGCTGCGGACGCATACATTGAAGTCATACAATGAAGAGCCAAAGAAACTGGTACACCTGACTAATATCGTTTAGGGCCCCCAGGAGCACGCAGATATGTCACAACACGACATGGTATGGAGTCGACTAATGTCTAAAGTAGTGCTGGAGGGAACTGACGCCATGAATCCTGCAAGCTGTCCAAAAATCCGTAAGAGTACGAGAGGGTGGAGATAAACAGATAACAGCATGTTGCAAGGCATCCCAGATATGCTCAGTAATGCTCATGTCTAGGGAGTCTGGTGGTCAGCGGAAGTGTTTAAACTCAGAAGAGTGTTCCTGGAGCCATTCTGTAGCAATTTTGGACGTCAGGGCTGTCGCATTGCCCTGCTGGAATTGCCCAAGTACGTTTGAATGCACAGTAGACATGAATGGATGCAGGTGATCAGACACGTCGTGTGACCTGTCAGAGTCGTATCTAGACGTATCAGGAGTACCATACCACTCCAATTGCACACACCTCCATCAGCTTGAACAGTCCCCAGCTGACATGCAAGGTCCATGGATTCATGAGATTGTCTGCATACCCGCACACGTCCATCCACTCGATACAATTTGAAACGACACTCGTCGGACCAAGCAACATGTTTCCAGTCATTAAGAGTCCATTGTCGGAATTGACGGGCCCAGGAAAGGCGTGAAAGTAAGAGTGTCGTGCAGTCATCAAGAATACACCAGTGGCCTTGATCTCCGAAAGCCCATATCGACGATGTTTCGTTGAATGATTTGCACGCTGACACTTGCTGATGCCTCAGCATTGAAATGTGAAGCAATCTGGGGAAGGGTTGCACTTCTGTGACGTTGACTGATTCCCTTCAGCCGTTGTTGTTCCCTTTCTTGCAGGATCTTTTTCCGACCGCAGCGGTTTCAGGGATTTGATGTTTTACCGGATTCCTAATGTTCACGGTACACTCGTGAAATGGTCGTACGGGAAAATCTCCACTTCACCGCTACCTCGGAGATGCTGTGTCCCCACGCTCGTGCGCCGACTATAGCGCCACTTTCAAACTCACTTAAATCTTGATAACCTGCCATTGCAGTACCAGTAACCGATCTAACAACTGCGCCATACCCTTGTCTTATATAGGCGTTACCGACCTCGGCGTCGTGTTCTACCTGTTTACATACAGCTGTATTTGAATACGCATGCCAATACCAGTTTCTTTGGCGCTTCAGTGTACCTGAAGACGAAGTGCCTCAGTAGAAGTACCCGCAGGAAAGTCAGCCGAAGAATCAGCAGCGAAGTCCGGCGAAGAAGTCTCACAGAAGAGTGTGGGAAGATAACTGCTCCTCAGAACTCTATGTAGAAAAGCCGCCAAAACTTGTGCATTGGCCAATCCACCGGTTGGTAAAACGATTGTGCAATGGGACGCTGTATAACTAAGCTAGCCTCTTTCCTATGAAACGTATGTTTATCCGCTAGCCAATCTCTAAATGGTGCAAGTTAGACAAAATATTAACTATTTCATACTAGATTCCCACTCTCGAAACAAGTTCCGGCTCAGACAATTGTGAGCAAACCCACGCTTCGTTTTCTTGGAAAAAGACGTCCTAGCTTCCACTCTATCTGCTTTTTTAAGAACGACCATTCATAGTATTTCCCGTTCTGTACGGTTCAACAACATACCGCAAGTTTCACACTCCGATGGTCCTGGTCATGTTATCTACAGCGTCGTCTGCGCAGAATGTGTTCTTGTGTGACTATCCTCCGCCCTGTGGCAGCAAGCGCTACAGGGGGCATTTTGGTTGAATAGGACAGAGTGTAAAAAAAAACCACAAGTCCCCTGCAGTTCCACCTGTTCCTTTGTTTGACATCGCCGCGGCTATTTTGTGTGGACCGTCTGCCGAACGCCTGCCCAGTTTGCGTGAAACAAATCTCCCTGCCTCACCAAAGTGGCGCCCTGCACAGAAAGCTTTACGTAATGGTGGCCGACTGCTATCCCTGGCCCCAGCGAGTGAGGGAGGGAGCTGCCGCCTATCGATACAAAGTCTTTAGCATTCGAGAAAGTCGGTCGCCAGAGAAGGAATGGCAGTTTTTGAAACAACCATTTTTCGGTTATATCGTTTTTTTTTACGCAGGTTAACCCTGATCTTTAAAATATCTCAAAAAACCGATTTGTGACATGCCGATTTTCGGTTTTTCACTCGTATTATTTGGTTGGTTCAAATGGCTCTGAGCACTATGGGACTTAACTTCTAAGGTCATCAGTCCCCTAGAACTTAGAACTACTTAAACCTAAGGACATCACACACATCCATGCCCGAGGCAGGATTCGAACCTGCGACCGTAGCGGTCGCGCGGTTCCAGATTGTAGCGCCTAGAACCGCTCGGTCACCTCGGCCGGCTCGTATTATTTCCTGTAATAAAAGTAGAAATTGAACAAAGATTGAAACACTGTAACTCACTTCGTATCAAGATACATAGAACCAAATTGCTAAAATTGAATATAGAAATAACAGAAAACTTAGTTTATCCACCGTTCGCTACTTTTCTCGAAAAGTGATAAGTAGTTGCGTGACACAAAAAATTACCATATTCTCCAACTGATTTTAATTTTTTCAAACGCTGCTCAAAAATCATGTTACAATCCAGAATCATACAACTATTTAGGTATTAAGAATAATCAGTGCTAAAGGGAGTACACTGACGTTTTTGAACTATTTTTCGTATTCATTTGTCCGCTTGCAAAGGGTACATGCGGACAAAGGCATATTACGAAGACATAGGCAGCAAATCAGCTACTTTCTATTCTTATATCATGAATGATTTTTTTCAATTTAATTTATTCCTGTTACCATAGTTTCCTTCCTCTTTTATTGGTTCAAATGGTTCAAATGGCTCTGAGCACTATGGGACTTAACATCTGAGGTCATCAGTCCCCTAGAACTTAGAACTACTTAAACCTAACTAACCTATGAACATCACACACATCCATGCCCAAGGCAGGATTCGAACCTGCGACTGTGCAGTCGCGCGGTTCCGGACTGAAGCGCCTAGAACCGATCGGCCACTGAGGTCGGCCCTCTTTTATTATTTCATAGAAAGGGCACACAAATATCAAATCTTTTAAAGGAAATGAAGCATTGTACTTTACCGCTATGTCAACAAATACTGTATAAGACACAATTGAGGCTGGATAATTCCAGAGGAAGTTAGTTTATGTGGATGTTAGGGGTTGTGCAGCCCCGTGAATGGGTGTTAGCAAATCTGCTAACCGACTCTGACGTGACAGTGTTCGTGCTATTGAAATAGCGCTGACCGATTTTCCCATTTTCCATAGTAACGCAATGTTTCTTATCAATGCAGATTTTATGAATAAAAATTAATCTTTTCATAAAAAAAGGTTTATTTAAAAATGGAAGTTTTACAACTGCTTCGTTACAGGATCATTTAGTAATCGAGAAATCGTTACGGAGATGATAGATAAACTCCAGCGGAAGACTCTGCAGGAGAGACGCTCAGTAGCTCGGTACGGGCTTTTGTTGAAGTTTCGAGAACATACCTTCATCGAGGAGTCAAGCAGTATATTGGTCCCTCCTGTGTATATCTCGCGAAGAGACCATGAGGATAAAATCAGAGTGATTAGAGCCCACACAGAGGCATACCGACAATCTTTCTTTCCACGAACAATACTAGACTGGAATGGAAGGGATAACCGATAGAGGTACTCTAGTTACCTTCCGCCACACACCGTCAGGCAGCTTGCGGAGTATGGATGTAGATGTAGATGCTGCTATGACTAATTGATATTTCGTTTTTTATTCGATTTTAGTAAAAAATTACGGAGGCTAAACAAATACCGAAAAATACCGGTTATTCAGAACTAAAATACCGATATAGGTTTTAACCGGTCGGTTTTTTCCATTCCTACCCCATAGGAACTACATCTTGCGGTCAGTGGGCCAGCTGATACTGCGGGAGCCCGCTGACACTCTGCTAATTCAAATGTGTGCTATTCGAAGAAACCACCTCAGCATTTGCATTCAGCGATTTTGGGGAAACACGGAGAACGGAAGTGTAGATGTACGGACGTCGATTTGAACTGCTTTCTACTCGAACGCGAGTCTGAAATATATTAATGCTCAACTGGGCAGGTATATGATATCTGCCTTCTGTCGAAATTCATCTCGCTAGCTAGAATAGCTTACGCTGTACCTCTACGTAAGTAATGTTATTATTCAGTAGATTATGAGAATGACACTCACCGCGCTTTTCTTTAACATACATATACGTAGTAAAATTAACATAACTTTTATACGCGATGCGCAATCGCATCCAACCACTCAACCACGTTCACAGTGTCCAGTACGTAGCAAAAAGCCTACCGTTCTGTGATTAGTTCAGCTGAGATTGCTTTAAGCGATTGATAGTGCCTTCAAGAGTCAATAACACCACTTAGCACCCCTGGTTTACTTCTAAACACAAGGTACCAGTATTATCACTTTCAAACCTATACACGACGTATACGTAACAGCTTCAATTATGTAACGTATTATCAAAACTACTGCTTTAGTGGTAATTCTATTATTTGTAAAGACTCTCAAAAACCCCTTTTAATTGCTGTGGCAAAGCTATTCTCAACAGAAAACACTGCAATTAATGCAAAGTCGTACCTTCACGCTACGATAATATGACGTAATTCAGTTTAATTAATCCTGCAAAATGTTAAGGGCTCGTCTGTTTATTCTCGTATACTATTACTGATTGCAGAATATATTGATACCCTTGTTAAAATAACTCGAATTAAATTGCTTTAATACCTTTTGTATGTAATTGTTTCTTTAGTCTCGTTAATTAGCGTAAAAATTTCTTCTGTTGACTCAAAGGTATGATAAACTTTCTTAACCTGATGCCACTATTACGTAAACCGTGTATCAGATCTAGAATTCTTATTACTAAAATATTAACGATAACTTCATTTAACTTTACTCTTTGATCTCCACTTTGGAGTCTCTTCCAAGTAAATATGACCCCTTTTAATAACTCCAAGTTTTATCTGTTTAATTAACGCGAGTTCCTTTGAAGTAGCACAATGAATAATTAATACGTTTGGTTAAAATTCTGTTTTACATCACGCGTACTCGCAGACAGTTTCTCATACGTAAATCGCTTTCAGATAACTAGAAACTGCACGTGGGATTTGGTCGTACTGCTACATATTTCATCAATAACAAATTTTTCCAAATGACACGACAAATATCCACACTATTTAAATTTGTTGCTTCTCACAGCACACGTTAACACACTCACACTACGAAATTAGAAGGTAATTTTTTAAGTTTTACTTCCTTAGCCAGTCTCGGCTATCTTTTTTTCTATTTATTGATAAAAGCGCAATTATCATTTACACACTTCGTATGCACGTGTGATCGAGTGACAAGAAAACTATGTCCCCTCGAACGGAATAATAATAATAAAAAAAAACATCCTACGTGCAGTAGCAAAATAAGACATATTTCCCAATCCATGAACCGTTAGCGACTGCCAAACAAAATATAAGTTACATTGTGGCCTCCGCTCGGAAACCACAATAATCCTGCAACCAACAACCACCACATAATCATGAACTGTGTCACCTCAGAGTCGGCCAGCAGATGCTCTAACACCCTTTCACGGAACTGTAGGACCCCTAAAGCCCAAATAAACTAACTTCCATTGGAATTATCCAGCCTCAAAAATACACCAACTAATAACTCAAATAGGCTACCTCCTTAATCCATGTAACTGCATTCGCAGCCTAATTAATCAAATTCCAACATACGGAAACTCACTGTTAGGAACAGTACTAAACTTCCTAAACCGTACAAATTTCGGAACGAGTTAACCGCGACCTCTCTCAGCCGCAGTTAGACTTAGCCACCCAAGCAAACTGTTACCAATATTATCTCCAGTCGGATGATCTGCTGCATCCTATGGCAAAACGGGGACTCATGTGACTGCCTGACAATGTCAGGGTCTCCAGGAGCCATCTCACAGACAAAATGCAACGATCTTTTCGACTTCACAATAATGTTCAGATTGTAGAAAATAGCTCTCGTGGCGTCTTGTAACGGCCAGATATCTGCGATTGTGGACTATCTCTGGACTCGGCCGTCGCCGTTGGCGAATCTCTGGTTTGCTGCACAGTTAGTGGGTTTTACAGCCGCTCGGCGTCCTGGATATCTACAGCACATATACAAAAATGTTTAGGCAACACCACTATTATATTAAAACACTTAGTATTTATTCTCTATGTTATTGTTGTTGTTGTGGTCTTCAGTCCTGAGACTGGTTTGATGCAGCTCTCCATGCTACTCTATCCTGTGCAAGCTTCTTCATCTTCCAGTACTTACTGCAACCTACATCCTTCTGAATCTGCTTAGTGTACTCATCTCTTGGTCTCCCTCTACGATTTTTACCCTCTGTGCTGCCCTCCAATACTAAATTGGTGAGCCTTTGATGCCGCAGAATATGCCCTACCAACCGATCCCTTCTTCTAGTTAAGTTGTGCCACAAATTTCTCTTCTCTCCAATTCGGTTCAATACCTTCTCATTAGTTATGTGATCTACCCATCTAATCTTCAGCATTCTTCTGTAGCACCATATTTCAAAAGCTTCTACCCTCTTCTTGTCCAAACTATTTATCGTCCATGTTACACTTCCATACATGGCTACACTCCATACAAATACTTTCAGAAAATACTTCCTCACACTTAAATCTATACTCGATGTTAACAAATTTCTCTTCTTCAGAAATGCTTTCCTTGCCATTGCGTCTACATTTTATATCCTCTCTACTTCGACCATCATCAGTTATTTTGCTCCCCAAATAGCAAAACTCCTTTACTACTTTAAGTGTCTCATTTCCTAATCTAATTCCCTCAGCATCACCCGACTTAATTCGACTACATTCCATTATCCTCGTTTTGCTTTTGTTGATGTTCATCTTGTACCCTCCTTTCAAGACACTGTCCATTCCGTTCAACTGCTCTTCCAAGTCCTTTGCTGTCTCTGACAGAATTACAATGTCATCGGCAAACCTCAAAGTTTTTATTTCTTCTCCATGGATTTTAATACCAACTCCGAATTTTTCATTTGCTTCCTTTACTACTTGTTCGATATACAGATTGAATAACATCAGGGAGAGGCTACAACCCTGTCTCACTCCCTTCCCAACCACTGCTTCCCTTTCGTGCCCCTCGACTCTTATAACTGCCATCTGGTTTCTGTACAAATTGTAAATAGCCTTTCGCTCCCTCTATTTTACCCCTTCCACCTTCAGAATTTGAAAGAGAGTATTCTAGTCAACATTGTCAAAAGCTTTCTCTAATTCTACAAATGCTAGAAACACAGGCTTGCCTTTCATTAATCTTTCTTCTAAGATAAGTCGTAGGGTCAGTATTCCCTCACGTGCTCCAACATTTCTACGGATCCATACCGATCTTCCCCGAGGTCGGATTCTACCAGTTTTTCCATTCGTCTGTAAAGAATTCGCGTTAGTATTTTGCAGCTGTGACTTATTAAACTGATAGTTCGGTAATTTTCACATCTGTCAACACCTGCTTTCTTTGGGATTGGAATCATTATATTCTTCTTGAAGTCTGAGGGTATTTCGCCTGTCTCATGCATTTTGCTCACCAGATGGAAGAGCTTTGTCAGGACTGGCTCTTCGAAGCACGTCATTAATTCTAATGGAATGTTGTCTACTCCCGGGGCCTTGTTTCGACTCAGGTCTTTCAGTGGTCTGTCAAACTGTTCACCGAGTATCGTATCTCCCATTTCATCTTCATCTACTTCCTCTTCCATTTCCATAATATTGTCTTCAAGTACACCGTCATTGTATAGACCCTCTATATACTCCTTCCACCTTTCTGCTTTTCCTTCTTTGCTTAGAACTGGGTTTCCATCTGAGCTCTTGATATTCATACAAGTGGCTCTCTTTTCTCCAAAGGTCTCTTTAATTTTCCTGTAGGCAGTATCTATCTTGCCCCTAGTGAGGTAAGCCTCTACATCCTTACATTTGTCCTCTAGCCATCCCTGCTTAGCCATTTTGCACTTCCTGTCGATCTCATTTTTGAGACGTTTGTATTCCATTTTGCCTGCTTCATTTACTGCATTTTTATATTTTCTCCTTTCATCAATTAAATTCAATATTTCTTTGTTACCCAAGGATTTCTACTAGCCCTCCTCTTTTTACCTACTTGATCGTCTACTGCCTTCACTACTTCATCCCTCAGAGCTAACCATTCTTCTTCTATGGTTTCTGTTTCCCCCATTCCTGTCAGTTGTTTCCTTATGCTCTCCCTGGAACTCTGTACAACCTCTGGTTTAGTCAGTTTATCCAGGTCCCATCTCCTTAAATTCCCACCTTTTTGCAGTTTCTTCAGTTTTAATCTACAGGTCATAACCAATAGATTGTGGTCAGAGTCCACATCTGCCCCTGGGAATGTCTTACAATTTAAAACCTAGTTCCTAAATCTCTGTTTTACCATTATATAATCTATCTGATATCTTCTAGTATCTCCAGTATTCTTCCATATATACAACCTTCTTTTATGATTCTTGAACCAAGTGTTAGCTATGATTAAGTTATGCTCTGTGCAAAATTCTACCAGGCGGCTTCCTCTTTCATTTCTTGCCACCAATCCATATTCATCTACTATGTTTCCTTCTCTCCCTTTTCCTACTCTCGAATTCCAGTCACCCATGACTAATAAATTTTCGTCTCCCTTCACTACCTGAATAATTTCTTTTATCTCATCATACATTTCATCAATTTCTTCATTACCTGCAGAGCTAGTTGGCATATAAACGTGTACTACTGTAGCAGGCAAGGGCTTCGTGTCTATCTTGGCCACAATAATGCGTTCACTATGCTGTTTGTAGTAGCTTACCCGCACTCCTATTTTTTTTAATTCATTATTAAACCTACTCCTGCATTAGCCCTATTTGATTTTGTATTTATAACCCTGTATTCATCTGACCATAAGTCTTGTTCCTCCTCCTACCGAACTTCACTAATTCCCACTATATCTAACTTTAACCTATCCATTTCCCTTTTTAAATTTTCTAACCTACCTGCCCGATTAAGGGATCTGACATTCCACGCTCCGATCCGTAGAACGCCAGTTTCCTTTCTCCTCTTGAGTAGTCCCCGCCCGGAGATCCGAATGGGGGACTGTTTTACCTCCGGAATATTTTACCCAAGAGGACGTCATCATCGTTTATTCATACAGTAAAGCTGCATACCCTCGGGAAATATTACGGCTGTAGTTTCCCCTTGCTTTCAGCCGTTCGCAGTACCATCACAGCAAGGCCATTTTGGTTAGTGTTACAAGGCCAGATCAGTCAATCATCCAGACTGTTGCCCCTGCAACTACTGAAAAGGCTGCTGCCCCTCGTCAGGAACCACACGTTTGTCTGGCCTCTCAACAGATCTTTATTGCTTTAAAATATTCGAGGACTGAGAAATAAAATTAAGGAATTAATTATCTGCATAGATGAATTAGAGTCTTCAAACCCAGCTGACATAATCTGCCTCTCTGAACATCATGTGACCACTGGTATAGAACTTTTAAGTGTTACAGGGTTTAGGTTAGCATCTCACTTTTGTAGATCAGAAATGGAGAAAGGAGGAGTTGCCACATTCATCAGGAACTGTCATAAATTTAAGAACATAAACATTCATAAATTTTGCCTAGAACAGCTTATGGAAGCAAGTGCAACAGAAGTAGAATTTCACAAAAAATCCTTCATAATATTAAATGTATATCGAGCACCTGCAGGTAACTTTAATCTGTTTGTAAACCACCTTGATGCTGTACTGACCCATTTAACAACCAAAAACAAAGAAATAGTGGTTGCTGGTGATTTCAATGTAGATTTCCTTAAAGACTCTCCCAATAAGAACTTATTTGAGTTAGTAACACTATCATTAAACTTAATTTCCACTGTAAAGTTTCTCCACTAAGGTAGCCAAGTGCTCACAAACAGCCATTGATAATACCTTTATAGAAAAGTCCAATGAACAAAATTATGTTACAAAACCAATAGTCAATGGCCTCTCAGACCATGACATGCAGTTCCTTCTGTTTAATGTTAATACTGAATAGGATATAAAATCTGTTAAATCTGAGCTCAAGAGGGTTATCAATAAGTCAAAAATTGATTATTTTAGGACACTCCTCAGAGACATTCACTGGACTGATGTTTACAGTGCTCATGGCATGAATGAAAAATATAACACTTTTGCTAATAAAGTGCTGACTTATTCGAACACTGTTTTTCCCCAAAACTTACCAAGGTTACAGCAAAGTCTACAAAGAAGCCATGGATTACTCAGGGAATAGGGGCATCTTGTAAAACAAAAAGAAAACTGTATCTGTCAATCCGAAACAGTTCCGATGTTGATACTATAGCACATTACAAGAAATACTGTAAAATATTAAATATAGTCATATCAGATAACAAAATAAAGACTATATGGGATATAGTGAAGGAGGAGACCGGTAGAACCAGACATGAAGAGGGAAAAATACCATTAAGAGTAAATGATACATTGGTGACAGATGTGTATAGTGTTGGAGAACTTTTTAACAAATATTTTATCTAACTAGAGGTTGTGAAGTCGAACATTTATTCACATAAATTTAAAAGGAAAACCAAAACATGATATGTAAAGCAAGTAGTAACTTCTCCAACCCAACAAATATGAGAGACAATTGAACATCAGAATCTGCACAATGCAAAGAGTTAACATAAAAACAGCAATGAGTGGCGTAATCCGCAGGAAACTGAATGGGAATGCATCTTGCACTAAGCTCGCGTTACACGGAAAAAACTAAACACACGATTCCGAATTGGACCTGATGACTGCATCGATCATCGTGGGGTGAAGGGCAGCACATCCAGGAGCCCCGTATAACACATTCACGAGCGACGCATTGAGCACAACGTAATTCGTGACAGGATCCCTCCACCTTTGGAACAAAACGCGCCTAACACTGACTCGACGCTTTCTACCCTCAATCACACTAGCGGTGTGAACTCGCCACTGTGCTGCGGTCCAAGAAAGCTGACTGCCCCCTATGTAGCTGCGGACGCATACATTGAAGTCATACAATGAAGAGCCAAAGAAACTGGTACACCTGACTAATATCGTTTAGGGCCCCCAGGAGCACGCAGATATGTCACAACACGACATGGTATGGAGTCGACTAATGTCTAAAGTAGTGCTGGAGGGAACTGACGCCATGAATCCTGCAAGCTGTCCAAAAATCCGTAAGAGTACGAGAGGGTGGAGATAAACAGATAACAGCATGTTGCAAGGCATCCCAGATATGCTCAGTAATGCTCATGTCTAGGGAGTCTGGTGGTCAGCGGAAGTGTTTAAACTCAGAAGAGTGTTCCTGGAGCCATTCTGTAGCAATTTTGGACGTCAGGGCTGTCGCATTGCCCTGCTGGAATTGCCCAAGTACGTTTGAATGCACAGTAGACATGAATGGATGCAGGTGATCAGACACGTCGTGTGACCTGTCAGAGTCGTATCTAGACGTATCAGGAGTACCATACCACTCCAATTGCACACACCTCCATCAGCTTGAACAGTCCCCAGCTGACATGCAAGGTCCATGGATTCATGAGATTGTCTGCATACCCGCACACGTCCATCCACTCGATACAATTTGAAACGACACTCGTCGGACCAAGCAACATGTTTCCAGTCATTAAGAGTCCATTGTCGGAATTGACGGGCCCAGGAAAGGCGTGAAAGTAAGAGTGTCGTGCAGTCATCAAGAATACACCAGTGGCCTTGATCTCCGAAAGCCCATATCGACGATGTTTCGTTGAATGATTTGCACGCTGACACTTGCTGATGCCTCAGCATTGAAATGTGAAGCAATCTGGGGAAGGGTTGCACTTCTGTGACGTTGACTGATTCCCTTCAGCCGTTGTTGTTCCCTTTCTTGCAGGATCTTTTTCCGACCGCAGCGGTTTCAGGGATTTGATGTTTTACCGGATTCCTAATGTTCACGGTACACTCGTGAAATGGTCGTACGGGAAAATCTCCACTTCACCGCTACCTCGGAGATGCTGTGTCCCCACGCTCGTGCGCCGACTATAGCGCCACTTTCAAACTCACTTAAATCTTGATAACCTGCCATTGCAGTACCAGTAACCGATCTAACAACTGCGCCATACCCTTGTCTTATATAGGCGTTACCGACCTCGGCGTCGTGTTCTACCTGTTTACATACAGCTGTATTTGAATACGCATGCCAATACCAGTTTCTTTGGCGCTTCAGTGTACCTGAAGACGAAGTGCCTCAGTAGAAGTACCCGCAGGAAAGTCAGCCGAAGAATCAGCAGCGAAGTCCGGCGAAGAAGTCTCACAGAAGAGTGTGGGAAGATAACTGCTCCTCAGAACTCTATGTAGAAAAGCCGCCAAAACTTGTGCATTGGCCAATCCACCGGTTGGTAAAACGATTGTGCAATGGGACGCTGTATAACTAAGCTAGCCTCTTTCCTATGAAACGTATGTTTATCCGCTAGCCAATCTCTAAATGGTGCAAGTTAGACAAAATATTAACTATTTCATACTAGATTCCCACTCTCGAAACAAGTTCCGGCTCAGACAATTGTGAGCAAACCCACGCTTCGTTTTCTTGGAAAAAGACGTCCTAGCTTCCACTCTATCTGCTTTTTTAAGAACGACCATTCATAGTATTTCCCGTTCTGTACGGTTCAACAACATACCGCAAGTTTCACACTCCGATGGTCCTGGTCATGTTATCTACAGCGTCGTCTGCGCAGAATGTGTTCTTGTGTGACTATCCTCCGCCCTGTGGCAGCAAGCGCTACAGGGGGCATTTTGGTTGAATAGGACAGAGTGTAAAAAAAAACCACAAGTCCCCTGCAGTTCCACCTGTTCCTTTGTTTGACATCGCCGCGGCTATTTTGTGTGGACCGTCTGCCGAACGCCTGCCCAGTTTGCGTGAAACAAATCTCCCTGCCTCACCAAAGTGGCGCCCTGCACAGAAAGCTTTACGTAATGGTGGCCGACTGCTATCCCTGGCCCCAGCGAGTGAGGGAGGGAGCTGCCGCCTATCGATACAAAGTCTTTAGCATTCGAGAAAGTCGGTCGCCAGAGAAGGAATGGCAGTTTTTGAAACAACCATTTTTCGGTTATATCGTTTTTTTTTACGCAGGTTAACCCTGATCTTTAAAATATCTCAAAAAACCGATTTGTGACATGCCGATTTTCGGTTTTTCACTCGTATTATTTGGTTGGTTCAAATGGCTCTGAGCACTATGGGACTTAACTTCTAAGGTCATCAGTCCCCTAGAACTTAGAACTACTTAAACCTAAGGACATCACACACATCCATGCCCGAGGCAGGATTCGAACCTGCGACCGTAGCGGTCGCGCGGTTCCAGATTGTAGCGCCTAGAACCGCTCGGTCACCTCGGCCGGCTCGTATTATTTCCTGTAATAAAAGTAGAAATTGAACAAAGATTGAAACACTGTAACTCACTTCGTATCAAGATACATAGAACCAAATTGCTAAAATTGAATATAGAAATAACAGAAAACTTAGTTTATCCACCGTTCGCTACTTTTCTCGAAAAGTGATAAGTAGTTGCGTGACACAAAAAATTACCATATTCTCCAACTGATTTTAATTTTTTCAAACGCTGCTCAAAAATCATGTTACAATCCAGAATCATACAACTATTTAGGTATTAAGAATAATCAGTGCTAAAGGGAGTACACTGACGTTTTTGAACTATTTTTCGTATTCATTTGTCCGCTTGCAAAGGGTACATGCGGACAAAGGCATATTACGAAGACATAGGCAGCAAATCAGCTACTTTCTATTCTTATATCATGAATGATTTTTTTCAATTTAATTTATTCCTGTTACCATAGTTTCCTTCCTCTTTTATTGGTTCAAATGGTTCAAATGGCTCTGAGCACTATGGGACTTAACATCTGAGGTCATCAGTCCCCTAGAACTTAGAACTACTTAAACCTAACTAACCTATGAACATCACACACATCCATGCCCAAGGCAGGATTCGAACCTGCGACTGTGCAGTCGCGCGGTTCCGGACTGAAGCGCCTAGAACCGATCGGCCACTGAGGTCGGCCCTCTTTTATTATTTCATAGAAAGGGCACACAAATATCAAATCTTTTAAAGGAAATGAAGCATTGTACTTTACCGCTATGTCAACAAATACTGTATAAGACACAATTGAGGCTGGATAATTCCAGAGGAAGTTAGTTTATGTGGATGTTAGGGGTTGTGCAGCCCCGTGAATGGGTGTTAGCAAATCTGCTAACCGACTCTGACGTGACAGTGTTCGTGCTATTGAAATAGCGCTGACCGATTTTCCCATTTTCCATAGTAACGCAATGTTTCTTATCAATGCAGATTTTATGAATAAAAATTAATCTTTTCATAAAAAAAGGTTTATTTAAAAATGGAAGTTTTACAACTGCTTCGTTACAGGATCATTTAGTAATCGAGAAATCGTTACGGAGATGATAGATAAACTCCAGCGGAAGACTCTGCAGGAGAGACGCTCAGTAGCTCGGTACGGGCTTTTGTTGAAGTTTCGAGAACATACCTTCATCGAGGAGTCAAGCAGTATATTGGTCCCTCCTGTGTATATCTCGCGAAGAGACCATGAGGATAAAATCAGAGTGATTAGAGCCCACACAGAGGCATACCGACAATCTTTCTTTCCACGAACAATACTAGACTGGAATGGAAGGGATAACCGATAGAGGTACTCTAGTTACCTTCCGCCACACACCGTCAGGCAGCTTGCGGAGTATGGATGTAGATGTAGATGCTGCTATGACTAATTGATATTTCGTTTTTTATTCGATTTTAGTAAAAAATTACGGAGGCTAAACAAATACCGAAAAATACCGGTTATTCAGAACTAAAATACCGATATAGGTTTTAACCGGTCGGTTTTTTCCATTCCTACCCCATAGGAACTACATCTTGCGGTCAGTGGGCCAGCTGATACTGCGGGAGCCCGCTGACACTCTGCTAATTCAAATGTGTGCTATTCGAAGAAACCACCTCAGCATTTGCATTCAGCGATTTTGGGGAAACACGGAGAACGGAAGTGTAGATGTACGGACGTCGATTTGAACTGCTTTCTACTCGAACGCGAGTCTGAAATATATTAATGCTCAACTGGGCAGGTATATGATATCTGCCTTCTGTCGAAATTCATCTCGCTAGCTAGAATAGCTTACGCTGTACCTCTACGTAAGTAATGTTATTATTCAGTAGATTATGAGAATGACACTCACCGCGCTTTTCTTTAACATACATATACGTAGTAAAATTAACATAACTTTTATACGCGATGCGCAATCGCATCCAACCACTCAACCACGTTCACAGTGTCCAGTACGTAGCAAAAAGCCTACCGTTCTGTGATTAGTTCAGCTGAGATTGCTTTAAGCGATTGATAGTGCCTTCAAGAGTCAATAACACCACTTAGCACCCCTGGTTTACTTCTAAACACAAGGTACCAGTATTATCACTTTCAAACCTATACACGACGTATACGTAACAGCTTCAATTATGTAACGTATTATCAAAACTACTGCTTTAGTGGTAATTCTATTATTTGTAAAGACTCTCAAAAACCCCTTTTAATTGCTGTGGCAAAGCTATTCTCAACAGAAAACACTGCAATTAATGCAAAGTCGTACCTTCACGCTACGATAATATGACGTAATTCAGTTTAATTAATCCTGCAAAATGTTAAGGGCTCGTCTGTTTATTCTCGTATACTATTACTGATTGCAGAATATATTGATACCCTTGTTAAAATAACTCGAATTAAATTGCTTTAATACCTTTTGTATGTAATTGTTTCTTTAGTCTCGTTAATTAGCGTAAAAATTTCTTCTGTTGACTCAAAGGTATGATAAACTTTCTTAACCTGATGCCACTATTACGTAAACCGTGTATCAGATCTAGAATTCTTATTACTAAAATATTAACGATAACTTCATTTAACTTTACTCTTTGATCTCCACTTTGGAGTCTCTTCCAAGTAAATATGACCCCTTTTAATAACTCCAAGTTTTATCTGTTTAATTAACGCGAGTTCCTTTGAAGTAGCACAATGAATAATTAATACGTTTGGTTAAAATTCTGTTTTACATCACGCGTACTCGCAGACAGTTTCTCATACGTAAATCGCTTTCAGATAACTAGAAACTGCACGTGGGATTTGGTCGTACTGCTACATATTTCATCAATAACAAATTTTTCCAAATGACACGACAAATATCCACACTATTTAAATTTGTTGCTTCTCACAGCACACGTTAACACACTCACACTACGAAATTAGAAGGTAATTTTTTAAGTTTTACTTCCTTAGCCAGTCTCGGCTATCTTTTTTTCTATTTATTGATAAAAGCGCAATTATCATTTACACACTTCGTATGCACGTGTGATCGAGTGACAAGAAAACTATGTCCCCTCGAACGGAATAATAATAATAAAAAAAAACATCCTACGTGCAGTAGCAAAATAAGACATATTTCCCAATCCATGAACCGTTAGCGACTGCCAAACAAAATATAAGTTACATTGTGGCCTCCGCTCGGAAACCACAATAATCCTGCAACCAACAACCACCACATAATCATGAACTGTGTCACCTCAGAGTCGGCCAGCAGATGCTCTAACACCCTTTCACGGAACTGTAGGACCCCTAAAGCCCAAATAAACTAACTTCCATTGGAATTATCCAGCCTCAAAAATACACCAACTAATAACTCAAATAGGCTACCTCCTTAATCCATGTAACTGCATTCGCAGCCTAATTAATCAAATTCCAACATACGGAAACTCACTGTTAGGAACAGTACTAAACTTCCTAAACCGTACAAATTTCGGAACGAGTTAACCGCGACCTCTCTCAGCCGCAGTTAGACTTAGCCACCCAAGCAAACTGTTACCAATATTATCTCCAGTCGGATGATCTGCTGCATCCTATGGCAAAACGGGGACTCATGTGACTGCCTGACAATGTCAGGGTCTCCAGGAGCCATCTCACAGACAAAATGCAACGATCTTTTCGACTTCACAATAATGTTCAGATTGTAGAAAATAGCTCTCGTGGCGTCTTGTAACGGCCAGATATCTGCGATTGTGGACTATCTCTGGACTCGGCCGTCGCCGTTGGCGAATCTCTGGTTTGCTGCACAGTTAGTGGGTTTTACAGCCGCTCGGCGTCCTGGATATCTACAGCACATATACAAAAATGTTTAGGCAACACCACTATTATATTAAAACACTTAGTATTTATTCTCTATGTTATTGTTGTTGTTGTGGTCTTCAGTCCTGAGACTGGTTTGATGCAGCTCTCCATGCTACTCTATCCTGTGCAAGCTTCTTCATCTTCCAGTACTTACTGCAACCTACATCCTTCTGAATCTGCTTAGTGTACTCATCTCTTGGTCTCCCTCTACGATTTTTACCCTCTGTGCTGCCCTCCAATACTAAATTGGTGAGCCTTTGATGCCGCAGAATATGCCCTACCAACCGATCCCTTCTTCTAGTTAAGTTGTGCCACAAATTTCTCTTCTCTCCAATTCGGTTCAATACCTTCTCATTAGTTATGTGATCTACCCATCTAATCTTCAGCATTCTTCTGTAGCACCATATTTCAAAAGCTTCTACCCTCTTCTTGTCCAAACTATTTATCGTCCATGTTACACTTCCATACATGGCTACACTCCATACAAATACTTTCAGAAAATACTTCCTCACACTTAAATCTATACTCGATGTTAACAAATTTCTCTTCTTCAGAAATGCTTTCCTTGCCATTGCGTCTACATTTTATATCCTCTCTACTTCGACCATCATCAGTTATTTTGCTCCCCAAATAGCAAAACTCCTTTACTACTTTAAGTGTCTCATTTCCTAATCTAATTCCCTCAGCATCACCCGACTTAATTCGACTACATTCCATTATCCTCGTTTTGCTTTTGTTGATGTTCATCTTGTACCCTCCTTTCAAGACACTGTCCATTCCGTTCAACTGCTCTTCCAAGTCCTTTGCTGTCTCTGACAGAATTACAATGTCATCGGCAAACCTCAAAGTTTTTATTTCTTCTCCATGGATTTTAATACCAACTCCGAATTTTTCATTTGCTTCCTTTACTACTTGTTCGATATACAGATTGAATAACATCAGGGAGAGGCTACAACCCTGTCTCACTCCCTTCCCAACCACTGCTTCCCTTTCGTGCCCCTCGACTCTTATAACTGCCATCTGGTTTCTGTACAAATTGTAAATAGCCTTTCGCTCCCTCTATTTTACCCCTTCCACCTTCAGAATTTGAAAGAGAGTATTCTAGTCAACATTGTCAAAAGCTTTCTCTAATTCTACAAATGCTAGAAACACAGGCTTGCCTTTCATTAATCTTTCTTCTAAGATAAGTCGTAGGGTCAGTATTCCCTCACGTGCTCCAACATTTCTACGGATCCATACCGATCTTCCCCGAGGTCGGATTCTACCAGTTTTTCCATTCGTCTGTAAAGAATTCGCGTTAGTATTTTGCAGCTGTGACTTATTAAACTGATAGTTCGGTAATTTTCACATCTGTCAACACCTGCTTTCTTTGGGATTGGAATCATTATATTCTTCTTGAAGTCTGAGGGTATTTCGCCTGTCTCATGCATTTTGCTCACCAGATGGAAGAGCTTTGTCAGGACTGGCTCTTCGAAGCACGTCATTAATTCTAATGGAATGTTGTCTACTCCCGGGGCCTTGTTTCGACTCAGGTCTTTCAGTGGTCTGTCAAACTGTTCACCGAGTATCGTATCTCCCATTTCATCTTCATCTACTTCCTCTTCCATTTCCATAATATTGTCTTCAAGTACACCGTCATTGTATAGACCCTCTATATACTCCTTCCACCTTTCTGCTTTTCCTTCTTTGCTTAGAACTGGGTTTCCATCTGAGCTCTTGATATTCATACAAGTGGCTCTCTTTTCTCCAAAGGTCTCTTTAATTTTCCTGTAGGCAGTATCTATCTTGCCCCTAGTGAGGTAAGCCTCTACATCCTTACATTTGTCCTCTAGCCATCCCTGCTTAGCCATTTTGCACTTCCTGTCGATCTCATTTTTGAGACGTTTGTATTCCATTTTGCCTGCTTCATTTACTGCATTTTTATATTTTCTCCTTTCATCAATTAAATTCAATATTTCTTTGTTACCCAAGGATTTCTACTAGCCCTCCTCTTTTTACCTACTTGATCGTCTACTGCCTTCACTACTTCATCCCTCAGAGCTAACCATTCTTCTTCTATGGTTTCTGTTTCCCCCATTCCTGTCAGTTGTTTCCTTATGCTCTCCCTGGAACTCTGTACAACCTCTGGTTTAGTCAGTTTATCCAGGTCCCATCTCCTTAAATTCCCACCTTTTTGCAGTTTCTTCAGTTTTAATCTACAGGTCATAACCAATAGATTGTGGTCAGAGTCCACATCTGCCCCTGGGAATGTCTTACAATTTAAAACCTAGTTCCTAAATCTCTGTTTTACCATTATATAATCTATCTGATATCTTCTAGTATCTCCAGTATTCTTCCATATATACAACCTTCTTTTATGATTCTTGAACCAAGTGTTAGCTATGATTAAGTTATGCTCTGTGCAAAATTCTACCAGGCGGCTTCCTCTTTCATTTCTTGCCACCAATCCATATTCATCTACTATGTTTCCTTCTCTCCCTTTTCCTACTCTCGAATTCCAGTCACCCATGACTAATAAATTTTCGTCTCCCTTCACTACCTGAATAATTTCTTTTATCTCATCATACATTTCATCAATTTCTTCATTACCTGCAGAGCTAGTTGGCATATAAACGTGTACTACTGTAGCAGGCAAGGGCTTCGTGTCTATCTTGGCCACAATAATGCGTTCACTATGCTGTTTGTAGTAGCTTACCCGCACTCCTATTTTTTTTAATTCATTATTAAACCTACTCCTGCATTAGCCCTATTTGATTTTGTATTTATAACCCTGTATTCATCTGACCATAAGTCTTGTTCCTCCTCCTACCGAACTTCACTAATTCCCACTATATCTAACTTTAACCTATCCATTTCCCTTTTTAAATTTTCTAACCTACCTGCCCGATTAAGGGATCTGACATTCCACGCTCCGATCCGTAGAACGCCAGTTTCCTTTCTCCTCTTGAGTAGTCCCCGCCCGGAGATCCGAATGGGGGACTGTTTTACCTCCGGAATATTTTACCCAAGAGGACGTCATCATCGTTTATTCATACAGTAAAGCTGCATACCCTCGGGAAATATTACGGCTGTAGTTTCCCCTTGCTTTCAGCCGTTCGCAGTACCATCACAGCAAGGCCATTTTGGTTAGTGTTACAAGGCCAGATCAGTCAATCATCCAGACTGTTGCCCCTGCAACTACTGAAAAGGCTGCTGCCCCTCGTCAGGAACCACACGTTTGTCTGGCCTCTCAACAGATCTTTATTGCTTTAAAATATTCGAGGACTGAGAAATAAAATTAAGGAATTAATTATCTGCATAGATGAATTAGAGTCTTCAAACCCAGCTGACATAATCTGCCTCTCTGAACATCATGTGACCACTGGTATAGAACTTTTAAGTGTTACAGGGTTTAGGTTAGCATCTCACTTTTGTAGATCAGAAATGGAGAAAGGAGGAGTTGCCACATTCATCAGGAACTGTCATAAATTTAAGAACATAAACATTCATAAATTTTGCCTAGAACAGCTTATGGAAGCAAGTGCAACAGAAGTAGAATTTCACAAAAAATCCTTCATAATATTAAATGTATATCGAGCACCTGCAGGTAACTTTAATCTGTTTGTAAACCACCTTGATGCTGTACTGACCCATTTAACAACCAAAAACAAAGAAATAGTGGTTGCTGGTGATTTCAATGTAGATTTCCTTAAAGACTCTCCCAATAAGAACTTATTTGAGTTAGTAACACTATCATTAAACTTAATTTCCACTGTAAAGTTTCTCCACTAAGGTAGCCAAGTGCTCACAAACAGCCATTGATAATACCTTTATAGAAAAGTCCAATGAACAAAATTATGTTACAAAACCAATAGTCAATGGCCTCTCAGACCATGACATGCAGTTCCTTCTGTTTAATGTTAATACTGAATAGGATATAAAATCTGTTAAATCTGAGCTCAAGAGGGTTATCAATAAGTCAAAAATTGATTATTTTAGGACACTCCTCAGAGACATTCACTGGACTGATGTTTACAGTGCTCATGGCATGAATGAAAAATATAACACTTTTGCTAATAAAGTGCTGACTTATTCGAACACTGTTTTTCCCCAAAACTTACCAAGGTTACAGCAAAGTCTACAAAGAAGCCATGGATTACTCAGGGAATAGGGGCATCTTGTAAAACAAAAAGAAAACTGTATCTGTCAATCCGAAACAGTTCCGATGTTGATACTATAGCACATTACAAGAAATACTGTAAAATATTAAATATAGTCATATCAGATAACAAAATAAAGACTATATGGGATATAGTGAAGGAGGAGACCGGTAGAACCAGACATGAAGAGGGAAAAATACCATTAAGAGTAAATGATACATTGGTGACAGATGTGTATAGTGTTGGAGAACTTTTTAACAAATATTTTATAACTGTTACTGACAAGATGTGGTTGTCAGGTTCGGTAGATGCTGCTATGGAATACCTCAGACCAAACATTCCAAGTAACTTCCATAATATGAATTTGACCCTCATTACCCCAGCAGAAATAATATCCATCATAAAATGTTTAAAATCAAAAACATCTAGTGGGTATGATGAAATATCAACAAAGTTAACTAAAGAATGTGATTCTGAGTTAAGTAACGTGTTAAGCTATCTGTGTAACCAGTCATTTATCAGTGGAGTATTTCCTGAATGGTTGAAATGTGCTGAAGTTAAGCCACTGTTTAAGAAGGGTGATAAAGAAATAACATCAAATTTCGGTCCAATTTCACTCTTGCCAGCATTCTCAAAAATTTTAGAAAAAGTAACGTACAATCGGCTTTATAACCATCTTATCTCAAATAACATACTGTTAAAGTCACAGTTCGGATTTCTAAAGGATTCTGATATTGAGAAGGCTATATACACTTACAGTGAAAATATGCTTAATTCATTAGACAAAAAATTGCCGGCAACTGGTATATTTTGCGATCTGTCAAAGGCATTTGACTATGTAAATCACAAAATCCTTTTAAGGAAATTAGAATATTATAGTGTAACAGGAAATTCTGCAAAATGGTTCAAATCTTATATCTCTGGCAGGAAACAAATGGTGTTATTAGGGAAGACACATGTATCAAGCTATCAGGCATCATCCAACTGTGAACTAATTATATGTGGGGTCCCACAAGATTCCTTCTTAGGGCCCTTACTTTTTCTTGTTTATATGAATGACGTTTCATCAGTAACATTACCAGAAGCCAAGTTCGTTTTGTTTGCCGATGATACAAACATTGCAATAAATAGAAAATCAAGTGCAGTCTTAGAAAGGTCAGCTAATAAAATATTTGTAACATTAATCACTGTTTCCTAGCCAATTCTTTGTCACTAAACTTTGAAAAAACACACTACATGCAGTTCAGAACTTGTAAGGGGTGTCCCGCGAGTATATGCCTAACATACG
This sequence comes from Schistocerca americana, assembly GCF_021461395.2. Lineage (NCBI taxonomy): Eukaryota > Metazoa > Arthropoda > Insecta > Orthoptera > Acrididae > Schistocerca > Schistocerca americana. The sequence goes on from NC_060120.1 coordinate 567,806,284, forward strand.
ATGACAAGCATATAGAAGATGTGGACAGTGTTAAATTCTTGGGATTACAGCTTGATAATGAATTCAACTGGGAGGAGCACACCACAGAACTGCTGAAGCGTCTTAACAAATCTCTATTTGCAATGCGAATTGTGTCAGACATAGGGGATATAAAAATGAAAAAGCTGGCATACTATGCTTACTTGCATTCCATAATGTCGTATGGGATTATCTTTTGGGGCAATTCATCAAGCCAAGCTAAAGTTTTCCGGGCACAAAAACGTTCAGTAAGAGTTATATGTGGTGTGAACTCAAGAACATCCCGCAGAAGCCTGTTTAGGAAACTAGGGATACTAACTACTGCTTCCCAATATATTTATTCCTTAATGAAATTTGTCATTAAAAATATATCACTTTTTCAAACCAACAGCTCAATTCATGGAATCAGTACTAGAAATAAGAATAATCTTCACAAAGATTTAAAGTCACTTAGTCTTGTACAAAAAGGTGTGCATTATTCAGGAACACACATTTTCAATAACTTGCCAGCAGTCATAAAAAGCTTAACAACCAATGAAATTCAGTTTAAGGTAAGCCTAAAAGATTTATTGGTGGCCAACTCCTACTCCATATATAAGTGCAATATAACTTCTGCACAATTTCAGTGCAGTAATGTGTAAATTGCAAATGTGTGTGTGTGTGTGTGTGTGTGTGTAAGTACAATGTAACTTCTGCACCAGTTCAGTGCAGTAATGTGTTCATTGTTAATAAGTATTAAGTAGTTGTGTTACACATTTATTACCTTATAAATAAATAAATAAACTTTTTTATTTTATATTCAGTGCACTAGTATTTGTAAAATGATTCTTTCATATAGCGTTCATTAAAAAATGACGACCATGCCACTTTGGACCTGTGGAATGGTACATTAGCTTATTTGTTTGAGTTGTAAATAATTGTCATGTATTGTTGTTTTTCTGACATGTTCTACATCCTGGAGGACCTCCTCACTACGGATCAATTGGAATGAAAGTAAATCTAATCTAATCTAACCGATAGGAAAGGTGAATGTCTTATTTTATGGTAGGCACTTCCAGGTGTCAGATCAAAGCCATCTTGCCGACAGAGACGCCATCGGCGATAGGATGAGGCTGCAGACGCAGAGGCGGCCGGAGTATGATGTTCGCACGATACAGCCACCCCTGCGCGATAAGATCGGAGAGCGCAGACGCAACTTTCTCCACTCGCTCCCTCCCCCGCGCCCGAATAAGTGGCGGTGGCGAGAGCGGCGGCCACTGGGGGAGGGAGCGCATCTCCTGCTGCTCATTGTTCCACTCGCCATCTTTTATTCAGCAGCGTTACATTCGGTCCGTTCCAGACATTTGCTTCGTCTCGCTGGAAAGCATGTCGCCACGCGAAAGTGCCGCGAGCTAGCTCGCTGGCTGACTGCTGGCAACCAGTTCCGCCACTTCTTTCCGCAGCTTTCAATTTGGTGCATCTTCTTCGAGGATAATCGATGTGCGACGCGTGACACTGATTAGACTTGGGAAACTGTTTCCAGGCCGGGAGCGGGACGCGGAAGCTACAGCGCCGCTGGTGTTTTGCGGCTACAGCAGTAGTGCAATGGCACGCAGATGAGTTCTACTATCCTTTCGTCCTATCCACGTCGCAATGACCAGTAATTTTTTGTCTTACACAATGACATTATGTCGAATCTCAGTAACTAAAGGAACAACATCCCTCAGAAATTCGACTTGCATGATACGTCGCCTGCTTTTGTATTCTAGATGTGGAAGTTCCTCCACTATGCTGGCAGATAGCATTGAAACGAATTCTACTCCTACACCTGCGAGTGCAGTGATGAACAACGGAATTTGCTCCGGCTGTTTGATCAGAGACAGCAGCTGTGGTCCACGTGTTTCAGGAGAGGTGCGCTGCACGAAAGATCGCTATGCAGCGCAAGTACGACACATTGCTCGACGAATGCGTCCTAGTGTCATCCAACTACCACTGACCCGCAAGTTTAGGTTAAATAGTTGCAACTCCGGCTCTGCTCCATAGAACTCACATTGCTATACAAAAAACTCCACAGGTCCCAACACTGCGACGTTAAAACGCTGGACATGTCTCCACTTAGCCGTTTCTTGTTGTGCAACAAAATGAACTTGAGCGATATAGAAGTTTAGAGTTAACAGTTAAAAGGTACGAGAGTCAAGCTGTGACGTGAAACAAAACGTCCAGAGGTCGTTGTTCAAATGGTTCAAATGGCTCTGAGCACTATGCGACTTAACTTCTGAGGTCATCAGTCGCCTAGAACTTAGAACTAATTAAACTTAACTAACCTAAGGACATCACACACATCCATGCCCGAGGCAGGATTCGAACCTGCGACCGTAGCAGTCCCGCGGTTCCGGACTGAGCGCCTAGAACCGCTAGACCACCGCGGCCGGCAGAGGTCGTTGTCTAGAGGTAACAAGAATACTTTTTTTCATTTAATACAAACAACGTTTCTTTTGACTTACCCAGAGAAAAAATATTTTTGTTAATGTTCTCCTATTATGTATGTATGTATGTATATACATGGTGACAATTATTGAACTATACGAAAAAAAAAAACGTAAATTAGTTACAAACTTCGGCGTGCACACACGTTATTCACCATGTAACGTCACTACAGATATTCGGATTTAGGTTATGAGATGTTCAATATCCCTTCCATCATTGGCGATGATGTGGCGCAGACGAATAACGAAATTCTGCATGACCTGCTGAAGTGTCGGGACATCGATGCTGTCGACGACATCCTGAATAGCTGTTTTCAGCTCAACAGTGGTTTTGGGGTTACTACTGTACACCTTGTCTTTAATATAACGCAACAAAAGGGAGTCGCATATGCTCAGATCCGGAGAATATGGCGGCCAATCGAGGCCCACGGCAGTGGCCTCTGGGTAGCCCAGAGCAAAAATGCGGTCCCCGAAGTGAAGGACATCAAACACTCTCCTGCTTCGACAGGGTCGAGCTCCGTCTTGCATTAACTACATCTCGTCGAAATCAGGGTCACTTTGGGTAACGGGGACGAAATCATCTTCCAAACCTTCACGCAGCGTTCGGCAGTCACCGTGACATCAAGGAATATCGCAACGATTATTCCGTGACTGGACACTGCACACCACACAGTCACCCGTTGAGGATGAAGAGACTTCTCGATCTCGAAATGTGGATTCTCAGTGCCCCAAATGCGCCAATTTTGCTTATTGACAAACCCATCTAAATGAAAGTGGGCTAAACTATACCATGGGTATACTAATTCCCATCATGTGCCGTGGCCAACTGCACAGTTTGAACGTCCTAACCCAAACCGTTCAGAAGTTATGACGATTTTATTTCATATAGTTCAATAATTGTCACCCTGTATACATTTCAATAATATGAGGGAATCGTTTATCTAAATGGTATGAAAGGGTCAGTTTACAGGATATGTATACATGAATGGTATTAATATTAATCAATACATTATTATTTAGTCCTACTCATGCCACTACACTTAAAAACTAGTATTTGTATGTTTTATAGACTAATGGTTTTTTAAATTAGAAATTCGTCGACGGAATAAACGGAGTTGTCCAGGATAAGTAATTTTAGGTTAGATTTAAAACTTGCTTTGCTACCTGTCAGACATTTTGTGCATTGGACAAATGATAAACGTTACGACTCGGCGATCATTTGCCTAAATGTACCAGAAGTAGCTGTGCCACAAAAATTACCTCTTATTTAAGCTGATGTTTGCTCACTGCTTGAACACTAGTCACGGCTAGTATATATTGTATCACGTACAACTGTTAAAGCTTAGTACGCTTTCGCTAAGAGTCTGACAGACGCCATGCATTCTTTCCAGGTTCTAGCAGTCCAAATGGTTTCCATATTTTTGTGTGTTTATTATCAGCTGTTGCTGGCCGGCTGAGACTGAATCTTGGAACATATGACAATAACTTGCACCCTTCACCTGTAATTAATAATGGCAAGGTACTCCGCTTAAAGTTTATTCCGTTAAATATCATATTATTGGCGCTAATTGAACGATACCTGTATTTCAATAACCTCTTGCTAATTAACATGGTCGATACAACCCAAAAGTACTAGGCACGGACAAAAATACGGAAACACACAACAAATCATCATGTCTAATAGAGTGTAAGAAAACCGTTGTCATTCAAACAACTCACAAGTCGTCTCAAAATCTGTACCATTCCTCCTGTAGAATAATGACTATGATGGTGGTGGGTAGCGATCCCTCAGACCTTCTCTCCGAAGTAACCACCAACGCTCAAAAGTATTGAGATCTGGTTAGTGTGGTGACCAAGAGAGATTATGCAATTTATCCTCGTCTCCACAAAACCAGTTCTGGACGATCGGAACAGTGTGAAAAGGGGCCCTGCCGTCTTGGAAAACAGCATCACCATTGGGAAACAAACATTGTGCCATGGGATGGGCTTGATCAGCCAAAATGGCCACATCAGCCTTGGCGTACGCAGCCTTGCAGAGCAAACATGCAGCCCATGGAATACCACGATATGAGTGCCCAGAACATCATCGAACCCACGCCGTGTTTCTCTCTTGGGACGTAAACTCGGCGAGAAGTTGGAAACAGTGAGCAACGTGACTGATCGGACCAAATGACTTTCTTCCCTTGCTCCATAGTCTAGATTTTGTGGTTTCGGCGCCACATTTTCCTGTTACAGCCGTTTGCATCACTGATGAGTGGCTTTGGAATTCCATCTCACCCTACAGTTCCCTGATTATGCAGCTCCCTCCTTGTTGTTTTGGTGCTGACATTCATTTATGCGACATTCATTTACGCAGTTCCTTGTGCAGCTGTCGTCCTATTTTTCAACGACCGTCCGTCACGATGACTCAACACACACTTTCGTCTGCGTTATTTCTTTGCGAATGATGTTTTTGCGCTTTCCTCGTATGTGGTACAAATGGTTGGTTCTGAACACTATGGGACTTAACTTCTGAGGTCATCAGTCCCCTAGGACTTAGAACTACTTAAACCTAACTAATCTAAGGACATCACATACATCCATACCCGAGGCAGGATTCGAACCTGCGACCGTAGCAGTCGCGCGGTTCCAGACTGTAGCGCCTAGAACCGCTCGGCCACTCCGGCCGGCCGTGGTACAAATCTTCGATTCTGTGCCTCTTGAAACACCAAACTTCGGCTCTCTTCATTAGGGAAGCACACACCATATGATCTCAGATATTTCACCCACGTTCGAATTCACTTAACTTCGACGTAATACTCTCACAATTAAAAGAGCATTCATCTGGTCACGCCTGACACATGCAACGCATTGAGAAAGTTTCACAGGTGCCGTTCGTAATCAAATACAAAAGCGCAACCTGCAAATCTCGCTAGCATCTCAATTTATGTTCGAGTATCCATTTTTCGTGATGTTTGTGTATTTTTGTCCAACCCCTGTGAGCCGTGCTGCGGCTCGCGTTTGCGCCGTTGAAAGGTTGGCGTCGTGTGTTCGGATTGTGACCTCTCGTTTTCTTAGTCGGTTCACTGGCGCCACTACGTCTCCTCGCTTTGTCCGTTCCGGCCGTGCAGGCCGAGCGGTTCTAGGCGCTTCAGTCCGGAACCGCGCTGCTGCTACGGCTGCAGGTTCGAATGGTGCCTCGGGCATGGATGTGTGTGATGTGCTTGGGTTAGTTAGGTTTAAGTAGTTCTAGGGCTAGGGGACTGATGGCCTCAGATGTTAAGACCCATAGTGCTCAGAGCCATTTGAACCATTTTTTTGTCTGTCCGTGAGTGGCAGCAGCGGCGTTTGTCGATAGCGAGTACTGCGGTACTATCTTTGGAGCGACCTCTTGTATTTCCGGGTCGTCGTGTGTCGCAGTGAGGTCCGACAGCGCCAGTAGTCGCCGAGGGAGCTGGCGATACATGGACTGCCCGATGCAAGGATGTGGTCGCGAGAGTGCACGACCACGTCAGGCCCGGATTCAGCGAGTTTAAGTTGAATGGATCGTTATATTCGAGTAGTGCAACTTTCACTTGTGTGTGTGTGTGTGTGTCCGTCCGTCGACGTGACCTCATGCCATCAAGCTGTCGCATCTTAGGTGGATTCTGCGAGTGTGCTGGTCGGAGTTTGAACTGTCCCTAGTTTAAGTTGCCATCCTGTTAAGTGAGCATAATTCTTGGCTGCCAGTCTCACCGCTTACGCGGATCACTCCCTTCTTTATTTGGTCTGATTGTGACAATTGTTTAAAAATAATATTTTGTTTGAATTATTCCTATTGCTAGTGGCCTTCAGCTGACAAATAATTTGGAATTCTTTCGTAATAAGGCCTTCAGCCGTCAGTGTAGCTTGTGTTACAGTCAAGTTTTTTAAAATGATTGTTTTTAAAAAATTATTTCCTTACATAAAGTGTACGTGTTTACTGTGCAACCAACGGTAACTGATTAGGCCCCGTCCACACCTTTTCCTGCCATCTGTAAGGCCCACGTTTCACCCTGTAATACTGGTTAACTACAAACCTTCATGGGATTGCAGTCTGTACACAGAATACCGGCTGGAAACTTTACCTCTCACATTGTGGAACCCATGGTTCACTGGTGATTGGTAGTAAGCGACTTGGCGACTTTCACTCAGTTACATCTACCGAGCCGTTTTAACTGCCTCATATTTTCATGTCACGGAGGCGCTGTTCCTAATATTTGTGCAACGTACACTATTTCCTTTCTTCGTCTATCTGACGCAGTTACTCAAACCAGATTAAGGACGGGGCACAGGACAGTGCACTGCAAGGAGTCGATACGTCGTAAGAAAAAAATGAAATGATTGTGTGGCACTGATGGCCCGGAGGCCCCATCCAGGGGAGGTCGGCCGCAGAATTGCGAGCTTTATTTCAGGTGTGCCGCAATAGGCGACTTGCTCGTCGGTGATGATGAGGACAACACAACATCCTGTCCGCGAACGGAGAAAATCTCCAACCTGGCCAGAAATTTACCCCGGGGCCGCTGCATGGTAGGCAAACATGTTAGACTCAGCTAATCAGGCGGACACGTCGTAATAGCAATATGCCGCAGTATTTGTCAGCAGGTATGTCCAGTGTCTAATTCTGACGTTGTTGATCATGCGGCGACTATGAAGGCAGTTACTGTACCGTGTATGATCTCTGTACATTTTGTAATTGCGCCTTTTTTCCAGTATGTAGATACCACTTAAAATTGTCTAAGGGCGGAACTAGTCATGGAAAACTGATAAATTACGACACAGTGTAGCTAAGCTTTTCACTATGTTTAGCAATAATGAAACACAGCATTAAATAAACATCCATATTTTTCTGAGACGTTTCTCTCTAGAAATTCTTGGACTTTGAAACCACTAGGCAGCTAACCGGAGTCTAATTAACCCAATCCTATGGGTCAAAGCAATACTGCAGGCTGTTATTGCAAATATTTAATGAGCATGATATTGGACGACGTAGTTCCGGGTACGCCAATGAACTGTGTTCTTTCTGTCCGTGAGGTAATTACGTCGCGTAACAAACTCATGCGTCACAGCGGGTGGTTGCGACCAGTTCTGCTCCTCTTCAACACCGTGGACAAAAGGAAAATGTCAGCAGACGTTATCTTTCATCGTGGTAGCAAGTTGTAACTGAACACTTACTGCAGTTTGTATGTATGAAGGGCTCTAACATGATGTGTATGATGCTATGATTCACGACGTCCAGTCACATTAATGTGACGAACACCTACGTACGATGTCAGCGTACAGTAACCACTTACAGACGGCACGTGGCAGCACTAGCAGTGGAGGGTATAGAAAGCCTGTCAGAGGGACGCGGAAAACAGCGCAGTCGTTATTGTAAAGTGAAGACGGAGTGATTTATCCGGTGTCCAAGAGGGCTTTCGGGCCAAGGGTGAAAGCATTACCGAAACGGTTCAATCTGAAAACTGTTCGCGTGCCGCCGTGGTTAAGGAATTCCGCGGATGGCAAGTGGCGCTATCCAAAACCGGCATCAAGGCATCTGTGGTGTACCACGGGCCATAGAAGACAGGGGTGAACGATACCGGCGAAGATGTGTACGGGCGGATAGACGTGCAACTATCGAGCAACTGACCGCCCAGATGAACCAAGGGGCTACAAACAGCGTCTCCTCAAGAACCGTTCAGCGATTGTTGCTGCGCCTGATTCTTACAGCCATGGTGACTGCTGTTCATCGGCGATGAAGGTTGCAATTTGCAGGCGAATATCGCAATTGGACGTCCACTGAGTGGCGATAGGTAGCGTTTTCGGATGAATCGTGTTTTATTCTCCAATGGACCGATTTTCGTTGGCGTGTACGACCAGGCGTCTGAAAGCAAAGGGTTCATGCCGGACGAGGGTGCGTTATGGTCTGGAGAATGTTTTTGTGGAATTCCCTTGGGTGAACTCACTCGTCATTCTGGAAGGCAGAATGGTTGAAAGCAAGTACGCTGTTTCTTTTTCTTCGGCACGATGGTATCGACCAGCAGGACAATGCAACGTGTCACGCAGCTCGCAATGTACATTCGTGCATCGAAGAGCACCAATATGAGTTTATCATACTCCGTGGCCACCAGCTACCCGGATTTAGATCCAGTTGAGTATCTGTGGGACCACCTCAATCGGGCTTTGGGCGCCACGGGTCCTCAACCGATAACTGTCCACGGCACTGGAATCGACATGGTTCCTCATCGCTGTTGATATGTCCCAGAACTTCACTGGTCTCTTCCAGCACGTCTCGCAGGGCTCCAAGCTGCAAAAGATGGTTACTCAGTCTTTTGACAGATTGTCACGTTAGTGTGACTGGACAGTGTATAACAGTGACCTAAGTTAAGACATGACGACTTGTTTTTGTTGCATCAGCTTAGCTGTCAACTAAGTGAAATCGCAAAAAGATAGTGAGGTATCGTGCTCAATATTGGTTTCGATGCTAATGAACCTAATATCTTGATCTGTTTTTCAGTATAGTGATAGGTTTTGGAATCGTATGAACGAACGTGCACTGCTGACCACCATAACCAGTTTCCAGGATTTACTGCTCTTTCTGTTGTTGTGAGACATAAGGCTGTGTTACGTGCAGCGTCTGTAAATATTCTGTGTTCTACAAATTAAAGTGCAGTGTGATACGTTACAGTTATTTGGAAGATAATGTTAGTTTTTCAGTTACGTAATTCATTAGTGAGTAAAATTCGATATCTTTTTAAAACCGGTTATACAACGTGTGGACGTTTAAGCCATACTTCGTCGATCACTCTACATTTTTGAAGCCCAGAACGGAAGGACATCTTCCCCAATGGAAGAGGTAATACTTCAAAGTGAACTGTGTTTCTGTAATATGGTAACAATCTTACCTGTCTATAAAGTGGACATTTGTGTTAGTGTTCGATCATATATATTACTTCTCAACAGATACTTATCGTACAGGAATGAATGAGGGATCGTTAGAAAGCTTTTTTAAGCGGCTTCTGACATTGCATACCAATTTTGCGCCGAAACTTACCTTTGTGGAAAACTTCAACACCAAAGAAAATTTTAACATCATAGCCGAATGAGCATCATGGATGCCCATCTTCACACCTATATTTTACGAAGATGACATATTAATTACGAATAATAGACTCCCTTTTCATATTATCTCATAACAAATACCATTTTATTTATTTTAAAGTACCTATTAGAATGATAATTTGTATAAGCATTGTCATAGATAATAACCGTGATCACTGTGGTAGTCCATTATCTCTTCCCGTCATACAAGTTGACTTTTCTAAACGAATATACTTTCCGAAACGACAAACATATTTACCACTGTTGCCTTGAATTTTGATATACCTATTACTACTGCGGCCTAACGTGGTTACATGAAAAACGAAGTGCAGTTATAATCTTAAATATTGCAGTTAGAAGTTATTGTGGCCTTAGGGATATGCCAGGTAAGAAGCGAACACTACGTTCTAACCTATACGTTTCCAATTTATTTACGTGTTTGTATTCTATATTCATATTTCTCATTCACTTCAGCAAGAGGTAAATGTAAATACAGTATTACGCTCGAAAGTTGGAAACGACAACTAGTGATGTATGGAAATATATATTCAAGGATGAATCATAGATCCAACATTGTTATCACACGTCGTTCGGTTCATTTTTAAGGATATTTTCTCTTCATTCCCACAACAACCCTTATCCCAAGGACTAAACTTATTCCAAATACTGTCATTATTTAAGACTGTAGAAGTGCGTAAGTTTTCGCTCAAGTCCCCTGGTAGTTGCTATTTCAAAATCTATTAAACTTGTAACTGGTTTTGATCATACTTCTTTTTAAGCTGATTTCACTTACTGGTTATTGGTGTGCAGCAGAGTAATAATGATAACAGGTAGGTTATTAAATAGATTACTGACAAGATTTTCTCGATTGCAACAGTTTTAAATTTGAATAGAATATTTGCTTCTAGGAACATGACCAAAGTAGGATGTTGGGACATTTTTTCACATTCTGAAAAACCTTACCTTCGTAACTTTTGTAAGTTCAGGAAAAGACTGCAGCACACAGCAAGTGAATACTGTCATTTAAAAATGGAGTGAGAAATAATGTTAAATTCTATTACAGTGACGACTAGAGGTGAAAGTCTGAAAATTGTTCCTAGGTAGATCTCCCTTCTCTACCGTTTCAACATAATTTCGGTTCTTATCCTACAGTTGCCTGAACAGTTTTCGCTGCTGGTCCCTCGTTGCCCCAGCAGTCCAAACGCTGCACCCCAGACTTCCCGATTCGCAGACAACGGCATACCTAGGACGCGCTACACCAGCTGATACAGTGTGTACCTCATGCTGCGGCACCTGCACGGGCGCCAGCAGATGCTCACGAAGGCCTAGTGGAGACCACCCCACCCTGACGCACGTCAGAAACTGCACCCTATGTGTGTCAGTGCCGTGTGGGCAACGCTGAAATCGGTCAACGAGTTTCGCTCGAGCCATAGTTAGACAACAAATTTAGGTTAAGTTTCATACCAGTGTACGAAGGCATGCAGAAAAGTAATGCCTCCGAGTTTCTTATGTAAGGTATCCTATTTCTTTTCTTCCTTAATATGATACAGTTACTACCAGATTGAGGGTGGTGTGTAGGACAGTGTACTGCGAGGAGTTGATACGTTGTAAGAGTAATACACCAAACTATTTGTACGCAAGTATGTTCAATGTCTCTAATTCTGACGTTGTTGATCATGCAACGACTATGAAAGCAGTAACTGTACGATATACGGTGTTTGTACTTTCTGTAACCAATGAGGAAACTCTTCAGTTTCGATTTGAAAGAGCCTGGATTACTGCTGCATAGGAGCAGTTGGAGGTGCCATTCTTCCGAAAAATGAGATGTACAGAACAAATTTCTAAACCTCGTGTTCACGGGGTCTTTACCTTTTCATGTCTCGGTGTTGGCGTGTATGACATCCTTAGTCTGAGAGCTCAAAGTAGGAAGCTGTAGCAGCCAGGAATACGACGCGCTCGAGCGTTCGTCTAAATCAACAACGGGGAAGTCTTTATTTCATTTCTCCTTAATCTGTTATATTCTCTCGCTGATAAAAATTTCAATCATTGCATTGACTGCGGTATCGAAAATGGTGAAAGAGTGCACTTTAGTGCAGACGACTCGGCTGATTGTCATAGGCAGTGAGCAGCAAAGCAACGTCTCCTGCATACAGTAGCCGCTGCCACCAGTGAAGGTGTTTCACTTCCATAATTAACTTTCTCGTTGCTGCGGTCCGTTGCTTCCGGTCCGGAATGATTATCCGTAGAGTTCATTAGGACACGCTCTAACGAGGCTTATTGCAGTGTGTAATAACCACCGACCGCAGCAGATATTAGCATTCTATTCTAGCACTCACTGTAATCTTAAACACTTTAATGCGTCGTCTCTTTCCCTCTCACTTCCATTTTCCCATCTTCTCATAATAACTCGCGATAGTCAAATCCCCTCTTAAAAAGATAATACGATTTCTCCCTCGTCTCATTGTTTGGACATTGTATGCATTTCTGGTTCCCTCTTCACCTTCTTGGCTTGAGGTTTTAGAGAAACAAAATGCTTTTAAGGCATTAACAACAGATATTGTTATCTAGACAATGTACGTAGCTTACAAGCATACATTTTTCAAACTAAAATATGTAAAGCTAGATGTATGTCTGTAAAAATCACAGGATAATAAAGAATTTACTCGCATCTTCATATGCCATACACTGATCAGCCAGAGTATTATGACCACCAACATACTATCGATATTTATATCGATAGTAGGCCGACCAGGCGATAGCAGCGTCACCTGGATAGTAATGACTGCTAGTCACACGCACGTTGCATGTAGTGTCAGTGAGCGAGCTGTCAATGTTTACAATGGGTAAGGCGCGCGATCTATCTGAGTCTGACCGAGGGCAGATTGTGGCGGCCCGGAGGCTCGGCACGAACTTTTCGGAAACTGCACGACTTGTCGGGTGTTCGAGGATTTCTATGGTGAGTGTTTTCAACATGTGGCGAAACCAGGGTGAAATCACGTCCAGACGCCGTGGGGTTGGGTGGCCACCCCTCATTACAGATGCCGGACTGGTAAAACAGAACAGGTGGCGAACTGTGGCAGAACTAGCATCAGACTTTAATGCTGGGCAGAGTACAAATGTGTCTGGACACACAGTGCACCGAACACTCCTAACGATAGTCATCCACAGCCGACGACCCAGGCATGTTCCAATGTAAACACCGCGACATCGGTAACTACGACTTAAATGGTCACGTGATAATCGGCACTGGACGTTGGCTCAGTGGCAGAGCGTTGCAGGGTCTAATGAATACCGATACCTTCTTCCCTTCTTCACCATGTCGATGGGAGGTAGCGCATCCGTCGTCTTCCACGGGACAGCCACTTCACACGTGTACTTCGAGACGGCGACAACCCGGAGGCGGCTCCAATGTGCTCTGGGGAACAATCACGTGGCCATTCATGAGTCTAGTGGAGCTCGTAAAACGCACCATGATGGCCAAGGAGTATCGTACACTGGTTCATGACGATCATGTTTCCGGATGGCAATGGTATTTCTTAACAAGATAATGCGCCATGTCACAAGGCCAAGAGTATGAAGGAGTGGTTCGAGGAACACAGTGGCAAGTTCCAATTGATATTTTGCTCTCCCCCCCCCCCCCCCCCCTAATCTCCAGATCTGAACCCGATCAAACACATCTGTAATGTGATTGAACGTGGCGTCAGAGCTCATCGTCCCGCGTCCCGGAATATACGGGGATTAGGTGACGTATCTGCAGGTGTGGTGCCAACTACCTCCACCAACCTAGAAGGGCCTCGCTTCCGTGTCATCACGCATCGCCGCTGTTATCTGTGCCAAACATGGATATATCGGCTATTAGGTAGGTAGTCATAATGTTCTGGCTTATACTATATCAGTGGAATAAAAAGACATGCAGCTGCTATTTCAGCATCGTTGTCGAGTCATTGTAGGTACTCCTAGTGACCATCTTCAGCGAGTAAACAATGTCGATGTCGCCGAATAGATAAGAAAACTACAGCCAACATTGTGTCCGAGGACTGCAACAACGTTTCGAAGGTGATTCGTTGCATCTTCAGTTATGAACTCTACCCTTCAAGGACCAGAAAAGCAATGAAGCCCCTTTACGATCGCACTTGCATGGTGATCATCACAACAAGCTCTACCATTGACTCTGCGAAAGCATTAATTTTCTGTCTTGGATTCACAGGATGAGAGACAGCGACTGTCTAGACGTCTGAATGCGCTCGTTGATGGACCCATCTAGGAGACAGTAGATAGAAACTTTTGGAGTCCAGTGGTATAGAACAGACGAAAAGAAGTGCCACGGTAAGCCGTGGAATTAAAAAAAAAACTCTACGATAGCCTAGACAGGTCGTAGGGTCTTGAAGGACCCTTATAAACGAAAGCCGAGATGTAAAGGGTCTGAACCAAATTTGAAACGACTTAAGGAGCTCCAAGAGTGTCAGTGCCAATTACACGTACGCCAACATTACCAATAAAGTATTAGCACCCTATATTTGACCAGATATCCTAACACTTCCATCGGGAGAACCATCAAAACAAATCAAAATCATCAACTTTGGATTCGCTGCTTGTGACGCAATTACTCCACAGGGTATGTCCGTATCAAATCCATAAGCTCACGAATCCGACATCGATGTCCCACTTCCCTCCTTTACTACTTATCAAATTTCCTAATTCATGCTACCAAGTTGTGTAGCTACCCCATAACATCGAAACAGCCACTACTTCTTACAAGAAGGAGAGTGATTGCCAAACCGACGAATCTATGGACTACTTCCTCTCACCGAACTTACATACACGCTAAATTCAAATTTTCCCCCTCTTCCTCCCAGATTCCAAATTCAAGCAACGAAATACCTATTCCCTTGTAATCTGATCACAAATTCTATTTCCCCATATCCCAAATTATATTTCACCACAATTATTCAGTTCTTATTAACTCTTTCTTCGTAATTTCTATTTTCTTGCCCTGTCGATTTTATACGAGTACTTTCTATACGTTTCGTTATGTGATATTTGATTGCAAACTACAGTAGTTACAATACGTCGTGATTTTAAGCCTGATGAACTGCCTATTATTTCGTTATTGGTCTTAGTTACTTTGATACTTCGAGATTAAGTAAACTACTGCAAGAAATTCTTAGAGTTGGCAAAGAAAAAAAGTGGTTGCTGTGAGATTGCGTTTGGTGTATGTTAGGTGATACATTGCTGCATACAAACTGTAGCTTACAAATTGAATTATTCTTTAATCTTGGAAGGAGACGTGCATCTATCTCCAATGTCGAGAAAATGAATTGTATGTAATGCACTCAGTTCCACTTGTATGCGTAGACGATAAAGCCAGTCTGAAATATTCATAACATCCACCGTATCTCACAAATGGCTCTAAATACCGAAATGAGGTGTTGGCAAATGATATCATGCTAAGAAGAGAGTATTTTCCCATGTGATTAATAAGGCAAAACCCCCGTATCCACCGCAATGTGCAAGTAGCTACAGAATGTTTCAATGGAAAAATGTTATTTTTCATGTGCCATCAAAGTTGGTGAAGCGACATTTGCTGTGGGTTTTGCAGTAACGTAAGTGGACAAATTACACATTTCGGAGAATGGACTTTTTTCATAAAGTATTGATCCGCGTTGCCCTCTTTACTAGTTTAGTAATACACTATTTCAGGATTTTGTCACAAATTCAACGGCATTAAAAATTTAGTGCTATGAATCTTTGTACTGTGTGTTGGCAAAAGAATCAAATGTTAACGTGACTACAAAAGTACGGGGGACCAAAACGTGAAGTCATTTCTGCGAATGACGACATTCGTTTGTCATTTATCAGTTCAATATGAGATTCAAAGACGTTCCAAAGGCTTTTCAAAGTTAGAGTGACCTGTTTACTCGTAAACAATTAAATCAGAAATTCTTTAGCAAATAATGGTCAAATGGCCATCCAAAATACCAGAAGAAGTACAAAATTTCTTTTCGAGTTTCGCAATGATAGTAAAGCAACACTTGCTAAAAAAAACATTTAGGACATTTATTCAAGTGCATTAGACGTCCTTAAATGCCAAAAGTGGTTTTCTAAGTTCGAGTTCGGTAATTTTGAACTTCCTGGCTCATACCGATCAGGAAAATCAAAAACTTTAGATAATGATATATCAGGGGCGGAATTGGAAGCAAATGCGTGTGAAACAATCGAGAAACTATCAAACATTCTCAACCAACATTGGTCGATCATCCAAGAACATTTTCAGGAGATTGGTAAAGACAAACAAAGCTGACCGACCCACCACATGCAACTTACTGCTTTAGTGGCACAACACAGAAGCGTTTTTTGATCACTTGATCGCTGGAGACGAAAAATGGGTCCCTACGATAATCAAAAATGCAAATGGTAGTGGCTCTGTCCGAATGAAACGCAATGAAGTACAGCTAATCCAGGTTTACACCCAAAATGGAGCTTTTCCGCGTTTGGTGGAGTATTCGCGGGGTCGTTCATTTTCAAGTACTGAAACGTGGACGAACTTTGAATGCAGGCAACCACTGTGAACAACTGGATCACTAAATCGTTCTTTAATTGGAAAGTACCCAGCGATTGTCAACAGAAAATAAGTTATTCTGCAACAGCATAACAGGATAATGCAAGACAGCACTGCGCAAGACGAACTCTGGAAAACATTAATGAATTGGGATGAGAGGTATTGCCTCATCCACCACACTTGCTGGATATTGCTCCATTGAATTTCCATTTCTTCCGGTCTCTGCAATATTTTGTAAGTGGCAAAATATTGGATAATGTAGATGACATGCCATCTCCAGATATTTTGCTGAAAACCCGTTTGATTTTTAACGATCCAATATTGATAATTTGCACACTAGATGGAAAAAGGTTGTTGCTAACGAAGGTGATTACATCATTGATTAAAAACAAAAACTTATTAAAAATTTATACGTTTGAATTTAATATAAATAAACGACATTCCTTTTCGGTTCCCTAATATTACTCGAAATTCGTCACTGAAGAAACAGAAAGGGAGCAAGAAGGCTGGGGAAAACAAATTGCCATTTCTGTTGCGTTTTCGGCGGAATTTTATACTTCAGCGTGCTTTTAGTGATAAATCTGGAGACTGAAACTTGGCAAAGAATTTTATTCCTATACCTCAGTGAGCTGAAAAATTGAAAACAATTCCATCTAGAGAAACCTGCCAACTGCTCGTCAAGGTAAAAGCCGATTTTAGTAGGTATGTGAACTACACGATATTTTGAGATGATAAAGTACAGACATTCACTCTGCATAGGGATGGTATAAATGAAATTATGGTATGGTATTACTAATCAGGACATCCCATCTGGGGTTGTTCGACCACTTAGTGCAAGTCTTTTTATTTGAAGTCACATCGGCGACTTGTGTGTCGATAATGACGAAATGACGATGAGAACAACACAACACCCGGTCCCCGACAACGAAACATACACTATAACTTACAAATTTAGTAAATTACACTGGTACAGAACAAATATCGGTGGATCTATTAAGTTTTATTACTGTCAAAGTCTTTCTGGACATTTTCCTTTACAATTTTTTACTCAAATTGAGTTCATTTATTTTGTATGTTATGTTTATTGCAGTAATTTGAATTTCCTACGGAAGTATCTTTGGCACATCAGTACGGTGATATGAAAAGAGGCCTGGTGGGTAAGGGAATAGGAAAAAAATGAAAGGAGCCAAAGGCTCCTTTAACATATACACTGAAGCGCCAGTGAAACTGGTATGTAAACAGGCAGAATACGGCCCTGTGGTCCGCAACGCCTATATAAGACAACATGTGTCTGACGCAGTTGTTAGGTCGGTTACTGCTGCTACAATGGCAGGTTATCAAGATTTAAGTGAGTTTGAACGTGGTGTTACAGTCAGTGCACGAACAATGTGACACATCATTTCCGAGTTAGCGATGAAGGAGGACTTTCCCGGACGTCCATTTCACGGGTGTGCCCTGAATATCAGAAATCCGGTGAAACATCAAATCTCCGACATCGCTGCGGCCGCAAAAAATATCCTGCAAGAACGGGATCAACGACGACTGAAGAGAATCGTTCAGTGTGACTGAAATGCAACCCTTCCTCAGATTGCTGCGGATTTCAATGCTTGGCCATCAAAAAGTGTCAGCGTGCGAACAATTCAACGAAACATCATCGTATTGGGCTTTCGGAGCCGAAGGACCACTTGTCTACCCTTGATGACTGCACGACACAAAGCTTTACGCCTCGCCTGGGCACGTCAGCACCGACGTTAGACTGTTGATGACTGGAAACATGTTGCCTGGTCGGACGACTCTCGTTTCAAACTGTATCGAGTGGATGGACGCGTACGGGTATGGAAACAACCTCATGAATCCATGGATCCTGCATGTCAGCAGGGGACTGTTCAAGCTGATGGAGGCTCTGCAATGGTGTGGGGCGTGTGCAGTTGGAGTGATACGGGGTCCCTGATACGTCTAGATACGACTCTGACAGGTGACACGTACATAAGTATCCTGTCTGATCACCTGCATCCATTTATGTCCATTGTGCATTCCGACGAACTTGGGCAATTCCAGCAGGACAACGCGACACCCCACACGTCCAGAATTGCTACAGAGTGGCTCCAGGAACACTCTTCTGAATATAAATACTTCCGCTGGCCACAAAACTCCCCAAACATGAACATTATTGAGCGTATCTGGGATGCCTTGAAACGTGCTGTTCTCCACCCCCTCATACTCCCACGGATTTATGGACAGCCCTGCAGGATTCACGGTGTCAGTTCCCTCCAGCTACTTCAGACATTAGTCGAGTCCATGCTACATCGTGTTGTGGCACTTCTGCGTGCTCGCGGAGGCCCTACACGATATTAGGCGGGTGTATCACTTTCTTTGGCTCTTCAGTGTATGTATTTTTATTTACAGATTGTAATTACATTGGTACAAAGAATTACATCCTTGGCGTTTGAGAAAACAAAAAATACTGTTTTGTGTGTCAGATCGAGATGTTTTGTCACTAGAGTCTTTGTTTTGTGCTTGTTCTTTGCGTGTGTGTCCCTCGAACTGATTTAGTTAAAACTTGCTTGTTAGATTTAGTACATTAATTTAAATTTCTTGTGAGGAAATTTGTTTTTTGAAATGGTAGGTGCCAGAACGACATTTTATGGGATATATACGAGTATAGATACGCGATGTCATAAAGAAAATACCGATAGAATTTAGGGACAATTTCCTTATACAGAAATAAGTAAGAAATGTCTAGTAAACGTGAGCTCTAAAACGTATATCTTAAGAAGTATTAGCACTTGTTTATCTTCGACACTACGAAACAGATCTCTTCTACTTTCTTTCCATATTTTGGGACGAGGAAGTACTGACTGAAACAAGAAAAAAATATCCAGTAAACATGGGGTCTAAAATGCATACTTTAGGAGCTAAGAGGACCTGTTCGTTTTCGCTAGTGTGAAAGACATCTCTTCTACTGAACAAGTACTCATAGCTGTTATACATTTTTACGGTTCACATTTACTAAACATTTTTTTCTTGTCTCGATACATACTACCTCCTCCCAAAATATGAAAAACAAACAGCTTGCAGCTGATGAGATCTGTGTCATAGTATCGAAGGTAAACATGTGCTCATGTCTGTTAAAGTATGAACATTAGAGCAGTTATTTACTAGATATTTTTTCTTGTTTTCGGTGTAATGAGAGAGAATGCAAATTTTTGGTAGGGTATTAATATTATGAGCACTAGTGTCAATGTTTTGATCGTACGGGAGACAATATATTTCCATTTTGATACCATATGGTATCATGAGTTTGAACGTTGAATGTGGTATCCTATTTTTAAGAGAACTCGTTAATTTAGAAATTCAGAAATGAAGAAAAATAACATATGGATTCCCACAAATGGAAAAATTTGAATTTAATAACGGAGGGATAGAGAGAGGGGGAGAGAGAGAGCAGAGAGAGAGGGAGAAGTAAGAGTGAAAGTGAGAGCACATTTATACGTGTAAATACTTGTCGATTACAGTGCTAAGATGTGATGTTGGTAAGTAATCATTGTTTTTGACCAGGTTTTGTTTGCACACAAAAAGTACAGAAAAATTTTACATTTGAAGGTACACGACGCAATCTGAGAATGAGAAACAAAACGGGCGTCGCGCGTGTCAGTCAGCCACACTGAGGCGGCAAAGACTGTGTGCTATGTGGTGTACTCAGCGACCTGAGGTCGCAGGCAGAACGGTTCAAATCACAGCTCATCCACACAACGAGTCCGTCACGTTACATGTCCAAACCTTATTTCCCAACCTGTGGTACATGTAACCAAAACAATCAACTTTTCTCACCAATGAAAACACAAATTAGAACTATGTTTAGCCATCTGCCGAGTTGACTTTGATTGCATTTCTTCTCCTGACACCTCCTTCCAAGACACCCTCCCCATTGCAAAAAGTTCCCTTGATCATCATCCACGGACAAAGTTCACTGCGCTGCTTCATTACAACCATCCCCCTTTTCCTATACCCTGACATTCTTCACTAAATAACTCGAATCTCCTCCATTTTTCGTTTAACTGTGAAAGCAAATGAATTTGCCTCCTTTCCATATGTTAGTTGCTCTCAATAACAACTCATATTAGCCATAAACGCCGGCCGGAGTGGCCGTGCGGTTCTAGGCGGTACAATCTGGAGCCGAGTGACCGCTACGGTCGCAGGTTCGAATCCTGTCTCGGGCATGGATGTGTGTGATGTCCTTGGGTTGGTTAGGTTTAAGTAGTTCAAAGTTCTAGGCGACTGATGACCTCAGAAGCTAAGTCGCATAGTGCTCAGAGCCATTTGAACCATTTTGAACCATAAACATTCCGTAGATGGTACGATACCCACTTCTCACACCTGGCTCGTAAGCATTTACCTCAGAAGCGTGTAACTCTTACAACAACCAGTTCACGCCTCATACAAATCAATACCAACATATGGTTCTCGGCCCCTCACATGTTTCAATTACTTCATATTTTCTTCTTATTTCATTACTGTTATAAAATTTTCAGTTGTGTGTGAAATTTATGTGATCGCAGAGCAGCCATGTATCAACCGCCAGCCTGCCATTATCTCGTCGAAAGTTGACGTACTTGTAATGAGAACAATCGGGCAGCCATTGCAGTAAAATTATGTAATGAGTCTCAAGAAAGCTTATTTGAGCAATTAATTTCTTAAATATTTGACATTAAGCATGTTTGCGAGAAAACGTTAGAAAAGGCTTGCAATTTTGTTGGAAGCTTGTTGGAAATAAGTACGTGCTCTCATTGTGAAACACTGGATGAATATAGTCTGGGTAATTTGCCCCCCCCCCCCATGCCTTTAGTAACACTAAATTCGTCTATAGTTGTAGGAATTCTGTCTCAGAACATCGTACACTGTTCGCATACGATGGTATTGTGTACAGGGATGAAGCGAAAAACCGTGTTGCCATTAACTAAGTGGAATGATCCACTGTTGTGTGATTACCGTAAAATTTCGATATAATAAGCATTCTGAGCGATTTGAGGTGGAAAAACCACATGGGACTAGTTGAAGAAAAGCATATGGTAGAATCACGTTCATTTGTATAATCCTAAGGATATGTAACTCATATATGGGAGAGATAGCCTGTAGTAACTTAGTTCTGTTGGTTACTAATGGTAGTCGCTCTAGCTGTATTACTAGCTAGGAGAGAAAGACAAGAGACCAAGAGGAGCTGAACGTTTTCTCATAGCACCATTACCAGGTACGATTAATAGAGAAGACACACAAGATGCAAGGAAGGGATGCGCTTTTCTTACAGATTGTTTACTCACAGCAAGAGCACCAACGAGAGGCGTATGCGACTCACAACATAGGACATTATAAAGGCAAAAGAGCACTTCCTAGATGTGGAAATTCTACCGTTTTACAATGAATATGCTTTTTTGTCTCTTAACCCTAGAAGAAGGCTATGAGGTAAAGAATTATACGTGTTATTGTTGTGGTCTTCAGTCCGAATACTGGTTTGATGCAGCTCTCCACGCTGCCCTATCCTGTGCAAGTATCTTCGTGTGTGCATTACTACTGCACCCTAAATCCATTTGAAAGTGTATATTGTTGTTAACACTTAGTCTCCCTCCACACTTCTTAAACCCTCACTTCTCCACACTTCCTTTCTTTTAGTGAAGTTTTGCCACATATTCCTTTTTTTATTTCAACTTTTTACCATCCATGTTTCAGGCTGCACTGCAAGCATACACTTTCAGCAAATGCTTCCTTACACTTAACTTTATAAGATGCGTTCAACAAGTATCTTTTTCAGAAGTTCTTTTCTTTCTGTCCCAGTCTGCATGTTGTGTCTCTTCTGTTTCGCCCTCTGTCATTTACTGTGCTGTCCAATTAACAAAACCCATCTATTGTAAGTGGAGATCAAACAGTTTCCGTTCGAAGGCCGTACAGTCCAGGATCGGTAAGCCAATCAGGCGAAATCTCGATGAGGATTGAGATAATCATTCCACCGATGCACCACGTTGAAAATACGAGTTTGGTAAAATATCGTGTCCTGCTGCGTGAAGAGGTCCGTAACTGCCTGCTGTACGTCCTCTACAGGAATCCTCGACCCCTCAATGCATTATTTCAAGGGATTGAAGGCGTGATAATCGCATGGGAAGAAATCAGGGTTATAGGGCTGGTGCTCGAGTGTCTCCCCCTTGAGTTGGCGTAACTTCTGCGTCACGTCATTTGCTACCCCATACATATCCATCATTCTCCAGTGGGTGTCGACTGGTATTTGAACTTTGGTAGCCATGAAAACAATAGCAGAAAGTTATGACTTTTCTAGAGACTAGAAATCTACTCTGTAGGAACCAGCATGAGTTTCGAAAAAGACGATCATGTGAAACCCAGCTTGCGCTATTCGTCCACGAGACTCAGAGGGCTATAGACACGGGTTCCCAGGTAGATGCCGTGTTTCTTGACTTCCGCAAGGCGTTTGACACAGTTCCCCACAGTTGTTTAATGAACAAAGTAAGAGCATATGGACTATCAGACCAGTTGTGTGATTGGATTGGAGTTCCTAAATAACAGAACGCAGCACGTCATTCTCAATGGAGAGAAGTCTTCCGAAGTAAGAGTGATTTCAGGTGCGCCACAGGAGAGTGTCGTAGGACCGTTGCTATTCACAATATACATGAATGACCTTGTGGATAACATTGGAAGTTCACTGAGGCTTTTTGCGGATGCTGCTGTAGCATATCGAGAGGTTGTAATAATGGAAAATTATACTGAAATGCGGGAGGATCTGCAACGAATTGACGCATGGTGCAGGGCAATTGAATCTCAATGTAGACAAGTGTAATGTGCTGCTAATACATAGAAAGAAAGATCCCTTAATAATTTAGCTACAATATAGCAGGTCAGCAACTGGAAGCAGTTAATTTCATAAATTATCTGGGAGTTGGCATTAGAAGTGACTTAAAATGGAATGATCATATGAAGTTGATCGTCGGTAAAGCACGTGCCAGACTGAGATCCATTGGAAGAATCCTAAAGAAATGCAATCCGAAAACAAAGGAAGTATGTTACAGTACACTTGTTCGCCCACTGCTTGAATATTGCCCACCAGTGTGGGATCTGTACCAGATAGGGTTGATAGAAGAGATAGAGAATCCAACGGAGAGCAGCGCGCTTCGTTACAGGATCATTTAGTAATCGCGAAAGCGTTACGGAGATGATAGATAAACTCCAGTGGAAGACTCTGAAGGAGAGACGCTCAGTAGCTCGATACGGGCTTTTGTTGAAGTTTCGAGAACATACCTTCATCGAGGAGTCAAGCAATATATTGCTCACTCCTACGTATATCTCGCGAAGAGACCATGAGGATAAAATCAGAGAGATTAGAGCCCACACAGAGGCATACCGACAATCTTTCTTTCCACGAACAATACGAGACTGGAATAGAAGGGATAACCGATAGAGGTACTCAAAGGACCCTCCGCCACACACCGTCAGGTGGCCTGCGGAGTATGGATGTAGATGTAGATGTAGAAGTGGGTCATTCATTTGGATGCGTTTGGTAACAACGTCGCCATAGTTCACGTGTCTGTATTTACTGCCCGCACGTCGGAATGACACGAATGTAACACTAATTCTTTGCCTACATGTCGGTGCTTATGTACTAGCATTGGAGTAGGTCTACGTTGCATATACGCTGCATCAACACTCTCAGAAGGAATCTCTTTGACCGCCCTCATACTGTAAAAGTCTCATTTCCCAATCTAAATCTCTTAGCATCCCATTACCTAATTCGGCTACATCTCATTATACTTGTTTCACTTTTGTTGATGATGTTCATCTTATAACTCTTTTCAACAGACTATCCACTCCATTCAACTGCTCTTCCCAGTCTTCTGTCGTCATTGACAGAATTACATTGTCATCGGCTGTAAACAAACCAGTATACCCCTGATTTGTTAGAAAATAGAAGTGAAACGCGTAAAACAGCTCCAAACTTTGGATTTCTTTATAAATGCGATAATTTCTTAAATATTTGACGTTAAGCATGTTAGAAAAGGCTTGCTATTTTGTTGGAAGCTTGTTGGAAGTCGATAAGTGCTCTCATTGTGAAACACTGGATGAATATAGTGTGGGTAATTTGCCCCCCCCCCCTCATATTTATGACGTCATACGACCTGAACTATGTTCGTACAATAATATGATGTTGCGGGTACATTCAGTGACTTTTGAAGATACTGTCTGAAAAATGTGTTACGCACAGAGTACGTAGTAAAGAAGTAATAGATGAAAACGTCATGCCTGATGCTAAAGTTTTACTGCGTGCCGTTTTAGGCAAATGATAGTTTTTCCCGTATCTAGATGTTTGTGACATCATATCTCCTGAAGTAAGTATGACGGAAAGATGAATATTGCAGGTAAATTCAATGGTAAGTGTGTATACTGACTGCAGTCTTTGTTGCGAATGGAGTCGGCAGTAAAGAAGTAATAAATTAAAACGTTATAAGCCTGATGCTTAAGCTTTACTGCACAACAGCGAAAATGTAGTAAGCGAAAAAAGTTTTCCTTTCATTATTTTGTATGTGTGTGTGTGAGGGGGGAGGAATCAGCGGGGCAAAGTTTCATAAAGGTTTGCAGATACGTATAAAGTTTGTTGGAAGCCACTAAGTGCTCTTATCCCAAAATACTGAATGAATGAAGTCCGGGTATTTGCGCACCGTTAGTTATGTTGCCTCAAGACAAATACACAGTTTCTGACTGTATTACTTGTCTTGATGTATTTAACATTAAGATTATACCCCTTAATGACCCGCCAGGTTAGCCGAGAGCGCTAAGGCGCTGCTTCCCGGACTCGGGTAGGCGCGCCGGCCCCGGATCGAATCCGCCCGACGGCTTAACGACGGAGGCCGGTGTGCCGGCAAGCCTGGATGTGGTTTTTAGGCGGTTTTTCACGTCCTACTAGGTGAATACTGGGCTGTTCCCCATGTCCCGCCTCAGTTACACGGCTCGCAGACATCTGAACACATTCGCCCTATTCCATGGATTACACTAGATACAGACAGTTGGGGTACACTAATTCCGTCCCAGGGGGTACGGGATGGCGGCAGGAAGGGCATCCAGCCACCCCTTAAATTAACCTTGCCACATCCGATTAACCATGCCGACCCTGTGTCATTGCGGGAAAAAGGCACAAGGAAAAGAAAGAAAGAAAGAATTATACCTCTTAAAGAGTATAGTACAATAGAATTTTAAATTTTTGTCAATAATCAGGCGAAATATTGAACATCAAATTTCTGTTGTCCCTGGAAGTCGTAAATGATGCAGAGTTCCGGGTTAGTCACTTACTAGTATATAAAGTGTCCAGTAATGAATGTCTCAATTATAAATTTTAGTAGTGTCGGCTGTAAGAGTTGTAGAGTACTGGTTCAAGGTCTCAATCAAAGAGTAACTCAAGCAGTTTTAGATAATCGCATACGTGAGTACTGCTTTGTTGTTTTGCCGCTTCAACGCCACGTACGCCACATGCACAAAATGACGACTCCTGATCGGAAAGTGTTTTCTGTTCAGCAGTTTGCTAGGAGCGTATCTACAATTTCAGTGCAACGTGAGTTACGTTTGAAGTTTAATTGTGATTCAGTGTGGCAAAAACATTCGCCATTGGTACAATCAATTCGAAACAACAGGTCGGGTCTGAAAATGGGAAAGCACGCGACGACGAAAAGAGTCTGAAAAGTATGTTGATCGTGTCAGAGCATCTTACTTTCTTAGCCCTAAGAAGTTGCCATAGACAACAGTGCGGAAGGTTTTAAGAACACGTTTACAAAAGTTTACAAACGGGTTAGAGTTGATATATGCTTTAAAGGCACATGCCTGCGATGTACGTTATGACTTTGCAAGTTAATTGTTGCAGCGGGAAGATGACTTTCTTGACAGTGTGGTATTCATTGATGATGCAACTTTTCTTCTGAGTAGGAAATTAAACACGAAGGACGTTCAGTAAGTAATGCAACACTTGTTTTCTGAAAACAGGTTGATTTTATGCAGGATTCCAGTGCACCATAGTATTCCTCACTCCCTTGGCTACAAAACCCTATTTTTCAACATAATATCCGCTCAATCTGACGGTCTTACACCATCTTACTGAGAGGGCCTGTATGCTAACATGGTACCAGTCTACCTGTCGACATCAGCGTCCACGTCTTGCTGCATCAATAGCCTCTCCATCATGCACGCACTGCTTACCGCGGACAGCTGTTCCGCACAAATGATTATTCGTTGGTCTTTACAGCCTTCCGTTAGGCGGAGAGAAACCCAGCGGGCAAATATCGTTGAGTGTGCCAGCGCTACCACCAGAGACGTCCAGTTGTGCAGCGAGGTGTTCCCTTGTGGTCCTACGATCACCTAGAATGAGAGCTACCGCACGTTCCAACACTGCCGGAGTCACAAGTTCGTGCGGCCGGCCGGCACACGGAAGATCGACAGGTTTGCGGGACGTTGTTGCGACAATAATCCCGACGCCTCGACCAACAACTCAACGTGCTTTTGTTCAATGGCAGGTCTCATAGACATTCTGCAAGCGCCTTGAATATCTGCGCTGTTCTGTTTTTCCGCCACAAGTCTCTTAACGACTGCTTTCTGATTGGAGCGCAGGCTACGTATAGCGCCCCCACGTACCAGAACTACGTGATACTGTAGGTCTGAAACGGGAATCTTTCACGATGTCCGACAAGAAATAGCGCATATTTTCCAACCAAAATTGGCCCTGTAAACAAACGTATTTCATTACTTATCGAATGCCCCTCCTACCCACAATGTTCGTAGTTGGAAGTCAGAGCATCCTCATGAACTTGTATAGTGTCAAAGAGTTTCCCAAAATTAAACATTTTCTTCGCCGTGTTCCGACATCAAATTTACGGACCTTTCTTTTTTCGCTGAAGCTACCGTAACAGGTGTAACTTATTTGCATACGTTGCGAGAGTAGCTCTTTCCCCAGTGAGTAGGTGAACTTGAAAACTTGATTTGGCAACAAGATGGAGCCCCTCTCCGTTGATATCTCTTTGTAAGAGAGTGGCTGAACGTCGGAGGCCCTGACCGCTCCATTGGTTGCAATGGCCAATACGTCAGAGACTTTTTCCGCTGGTCTCCATGTTCACCTGACCATAGGCCACACGATTTTTTCCTTTGGAGCTTTATAAAAAATCGTGTCTACGTTCCGCCATTACCTAATGTTTTGGCAGAGTTGAGGTGCAGAACTGAGGAAGATGTTGCTTTTATTACTCCGCATTTGTCAGCTTATCTGTGGAAAGAATTCCATTGTATGCTGGATGTGAGTTGTACAATTATAATTGCACATATTGAACATTTGTAAGAGAAGCTAGGATAGTTCATCTTAAATTTGATATACAATTTATTGTAAACAGTCTAAATTAAACTGTTCCAATATACCACTGAAGTGAGACATTCTTTTATGGACACCCACTGGATTCATACAGAGCTGGCCATACATTTCTATTCAATGGCTCTGGCTCTGAGCACTGTGGGACTTAACTTCTATGGTCATCAGTCCCCTAGAACTTAGAACTACTTAAACCTAACTAACCTAAGGACATCACACAACACCCAGCCATCACGAGGCAGAGAAAATCCCTGACCCCGCCGGGAATCGAACCCGGGAACCCGGGCGTGGGAAGCGAGAACGCTACCACACGACCACGAGATACGGGCTCTATTCAAAGGAAACTTAAAAAAAAAAAGAGAATTAGTGTTACTAGGTCAAATGAAACTCAATGGAGATTGTGTTCAGATATAAATTTATGTACCTGAAAATAAAAGAAACGATTTTTCTAGTTTTTAGGGTTCCGTACGTCAATCGGTAAAAACGGAACCCTTATAGGATGACTTAGTAGTGCTTATACCTTTCTGTCTGTCTGTCTGTCTGTACGTCCGACTGTTAAAAACTCTTTTCCCTAGGCACGGGTAGGCGTATCAAGTTGACATTTATGTCAAATACTAAGGCCTACAGTCCCTCGGCAGTGCGAAAAATCCAAGTTTCTAAGTGAATGCAGGAAAAAAAAATAAATTGTCCAAATGGCTCTAAGCACTATGGCACTTAACATCTCAGGTCATCAGTCCCCTAGACTTAGAACTACTTAAACCTAACTAACCTAAGGACATAACACACATCCATGCCGAAGGTAGGATTCGAACGTGCGACCGTAGCAGCAGCGCGGTTCCGGACTGAAGCGCCTAGAACCCCTCAGCCTGCAGTCAAAAGATACGGCCATTTATCTTACGTATTTTGATACTTGCAAAGTCACTCATCAAAACCTATACAAAACAGATTTCAGAGCGCAAGTGAAGGAAAACATCCGAAAACCGTTAATGTGTAGCCGTATCACACGAGAGATATTTCTTTTGTCACTTGACTTGAAATTAAAACTGTTGTGTACATAGTTCCGCGTAGTCAGCACGTACACAACTTTCCCACTAGAGCGCGCCCCGCTAAGCACAACAGCGCAGGCGCAGCGCTCGTCCGTCTCCGCACTACGAGATGACGCTGCCTTAGAGATTTGGACCAAATTCTGCTTCCGCCGATCCACGTATTAATATGTAACGCAGCCAATGAGATTGTTGCTAACGTAGAACCTTTTATCCTCGCGGATCACACTCGAGCAGTGATACCTGAACGTGGGAGGTATTATAACGAGTGTACAGACCTCCGATTAGTCAGTCTGCATTTGTCTGCACCAGTCTGTACCCGTCTGCATTTGTCTGTACCAGTCTATAGTCAAGTTTCAGTCTGCACCTAATAAGATTACCATATTCCTGTACATAGCCATGAAGATAAATGTATAGACACTTTGTCAAGTATCAGAGATATGTGAGAATAAGATTAACGTACCAAGACCAAAGGAACTTCAGATTGTCAATTGTAAATAGCATCCAGAATCAAGTTACGTAATGTTTATGCTTTTTATTATTTTAATAAATGGGTGTGAAAATTAATCAAGTTTTTGTTTAAAGTTGGTCACCATCAATCTGCTACTCTAAGCGTGCAAGTGGCATTTCTATCGTCTGACCTAACGGCAGAAGATAAACACGCCACGATAAGACCACGAGACATATTGCTGACACTCGCCTACTTCGTTAGAGCGACAAGTGAGATAATCTGATGGTGTGTGTACCGAAGGTCTTACAGTACGCACACCACAAAAACATTTTCGAAAGCCTTGGAATCCCTGGGACTGATGTCTTGCCAGTATCAATGTTGACAGCAGGTAAAAATGGTCGTATCCTCGATTCCTGGAATGTATGAAATGTCTACGTACATAATTTTATGCGGAACCCTCAGTCCACAAGTCCTACTCGCACCTTGCTATATTTTTTAGGTAACCTATTATCGATCCTCCCTCGTATTACGTGGTACTTCCGCGTGACCCGCATCTGCGACATAATTCGCCTGCGGCCCGCGTAACCGGAAAGCAGCGACTTTAAAGGCGGCTGCCTGCTGCCTCGCCAGCGGCGGCGTGGGCGGCACCCCAGTCCCAGAGCGCTACCGCAGCCGCAGCCCACAGCGCGACACCTGGCTGGCGGCTAGCGGGTAGCGGTGCCCGCGGCGCAAGTGGCACACGCCGCCACTTCCATTCCTGACGCCCGTAGCGGCACTCTCCGTCCCCCAGCTGTGAGCTCCCGCTGACAAGCGGGTGTACGTTATCTCTGTCTGCAGTACTTCCGTCCCGCGCTTCAGTGGTTTCGTGGCACACATTTTCACTCGTCGGCACTGGGTCCACATAAATTCCCGATGTAGCTGATATCATTAGTTCCTTCCATTTCCTTTCCTTTAGCCCCCCCCCCCCCCTCCACCTTCAGTTACATAATAGGGTAACTCACTGGACGACCCTCGTATTTAACTTGGTGATCTATACTTCCTTACTGCGATGGTTTCCTCAGGAAGTGTACGATTCCCGCCCTCATTCTCCTGACAGACGAGATTTGCTGCATCTCTCCTGACCTCAATATTGTTGATATTGAAGTCAGGAGAGATGCAGCAAATCTCGTCTTTTAGGAGAATGAGGGCGGGAATCGTACACTTCCTGACGAAACCATCCCAGCAAGGAAGTATAGATCACAAAGGGTCGTCCAATAAGTGAGCTACCCTATTATGTAATTGAAGGTGGAGGGGGGAGAAAGGAAAGGAAATTGAAGGAACTAATGATATCGGCTGCATCGGGACTTTATGCGGACTCAGTGCTGACGAGTGAAAACGTGTGCCATGAAACCAGGAACTCCTGTTTACCAGCAGCTGCTTTAACCACTGCGCCACCCGGACACAGTGTTTATTGCAAACGCGCAGACTATCTGCGTACGCTCCCCGGCTGACTCGCACTTCCACCTAGTGCCACCTATCTACAGTCCCCGTGCATGTCCTCCATGTTCGCTAATCTCAGATTACCGCTGGAGGTCGAAAGTAAATGTGAATCCGCACGGAAAGGTGTGGATTAATTGTCCATCGAGGCGAATCAGTTATATGAATGCATCGTGTCTGTTCTTTCAGACATGTCCGAAAGAACGGACCGGCGCATTCATATAACTAACTTTCCCTATTTCATTTCTCTGCAAAATGAAATGTGTCCGTGTCATGTGAGACTGGCGAGTTCGACTTGAATATGACGGGAACGCCCACAGCGGCCTACGGTGAATACCACA
Source organism: Schistocerca americana (assembly GCF_021461395.2). Classification (NCBI taxonomy): domain Eukaryota; kingdom Metazoa; phylum Arthropoda; class Insecta; order Orthoptera; family Acrididae; genus Schistocerca; species Schistocerca americana. The sequence continues at coordinate 567,837,106 of NC_060120.1, forward strand.
ATATCTAGCCAGTACGCTGCCCGTTAGCACGGAATTACCACTATAAAGTGTGTCCGCAAGTCAGGTGCGCTCTGTCATGCGTTTTACGCAGCAAAGCGGCTATCCGCTGTCGATATCCAACGGGAGTTGACCACTGTCTATGGGGGAGGTTGTACGGGCATTCAAATGCAGATGAGACTTGGGTCCTTCATTCGACCGCCGAGGCAAGACGTCACGCCGGATGTTGTGGGTGAGACAAAGGCAGCCAATAGTTGCATTCACACCACAAGATGGTAACTCAGACTAGTGGAAGTCTAACGAGTGACTAATGATATAAGTTTCCTTTAATTTACGTCTATGGTCACAAACTTTTTGTTAACAGATTACCGGTTTCGATCTATAATGACCATCATCAGGACTGTTTTATAAAAACAAAGTCCTAATGTACTGAAGCCATAGTGGCATCGTCAAATGTTAAATGCAAAATCAGCACTAGCATCGTCCAACATATGTATATATATAACATCATATGCACAAGTCATGTTGTCAGTAGCACTACTGGTCAAAACAAACCTGATGATGGTCATTTTAGACCGAAACCGGTAATCTGTTAACGATAAGTTTGTGACCGTAGACGTAAATTAAAGGAAACTTATTGTATATACGGGTCACTGTTTCATTCGCCACAATATCGCAGTTTGTGTGACTAATGATAATCTTGGTGAGGCTACCTGACGTCCAATAAACCAAATGCAAAGATGTAAAAATGGAGAGGAATAAACCTCGAGAAAGTGCCCCAAAAAGGCAAAGGTCACAATTTCCGCAGGGAAACCGTCTTTTGGGATTGTCAAGCAATGTAACTATCTGTCTCGCAACACCACAATGAATGCAGAGAGTTACTGTTATGTCTTGAGGGTTCTGTCAGTTGCCACCGAAACAAAACGTCCTGGACTTTTGTCTCTCCAAGTTCGCTTCCTTCATAGTCCCCGACCTCGTGCAACAAGAATGACCCAGGCGGAGCTCAGAAGATTCAACTGGGAAGTGCTCCCGCATTCTCCACATTCGTCAGGTTTTACCCCAAATGATTTTGACATGTTCCTCCAACTCAAAGGTCATCTTCGAGGTAAGTATTTCAACAGCGATGATGGAGTCACATCAACAGTGAACAGCTGGTTACGAGCACAGGACCCTACCTGATACAACACTGGTTTCAAAAAAGTGTGTGTCACGTTACCAAAAATCCTTGGAAAAACATGGCGAGTATGTCGAAAAGTAACAGAAGCATTGTAGAATGTCAATAAAATTATTTCATCATGATAAATGTATGTAATGTTTTTTTATAAAATAGGAACACTTACTTACTGGTCACCCCTCGTATTTCTGAGGCAGTAACACATCATGCTTCCTCCAGATTACGACGGTATAGAGCTTCTAGAGACGATTTCAATAAATATTGTTAATGCAGGGCTACTATAAACGGTTTATTCGTTTTCGAAGTTCTATATTTTCCAAACTATTACATCTACAAATATGACTGTTCTGTGAGTAGAACCGTAAACTCACCAAGTTTGCACTTATCAGATGTCCCCTCCCTGGTTACACAACACACATCCAAGGGGTAGATAAGTTCGTTCCATACCGTCCGTAACAACATCCTTTCAATGTTCGTCACAGCAGCACTGATGCTTTCTATGAGCTATTCGAGTGTTCTTGACAGTGAGGGTGCGTAAACACGGTCCTTAATGCACCACCAAAGAAAAGTCACAAGGCCATGGGAACAGAGCCACATCATCTTAAACCACTACGTCCAGTCTAGCGATGCGAAATTTCGTCGTTTAGGTAGCGACGAAATTCGATGCTCCACTGAGATAATATCCCGTCTCGTTGCAAGGCGAAATTCTTGGTATCAGCAGTCAGTTGTATTAAACAATCACGACTGCAACATGTCAAGGCAAGAGCAGTCTTCTCACAGAAGAAAAACGGCCCAGACAGCTTTGTCTGTGACACTGCACAAACATTAACCTTCGCCGAGTCTCATTCATGTGTCACAGTTTCATGAGGACTTTCAGTGCCACACACTCGCTTTGTGGTGATTAACTCCTTGAGATAAAGAGATGGTTGCTTCATCGCTGAATAACAGCTGGGAGGCGAAATGCTCATCCTCAGGCGCTTCCTGCAGTGTGACGCGAAATTAAACGCGCCGGCCGTATTCTTTCCGTTTTAATTGTTACACGAGCTGCAGATGGCACAATTTGAAACGTAACCGCTGTCATAAAATTTTCCACACAATTTGCTGCGGGATTTCATGTTCGTGGCTAGTACGGATCGTCGACTTTTTGAGCTGTTGTCGAAACTGTCCCTCACCTCCTCCACGGTTGCATTTGGCACGTTTGCTCAACCGGTATTTTTCTGTTAGCAGAGATAATCAGTATCCCTAAATTGTCGATATCGACCCACAGTCCTCTGTTTACACGGCGTTTCTTTTCATAATTCCCTTTGAATGTGCCTTGCACTCCTGTAACGGATAAAAATCTCGCATATTGCAACACATAAAAACTCCTTTCATCCATTTTTGCCATTTTGTCAAGGCACTGCACTCGTAACGCCTTCTGATGACCACAATGCAAACTTGGTGAGTTTGTGGTTCTAGTCATGCATCAATCATACTTTTACATGTAATACTTTGGAAAATATAGAACTCTGAAAACGAATTAATTATTTATAACAGCCCTCTATTTGCCTCCTCTGCTCTTAATTCAACTACGTTTGTCATGTAGATTGTAAAATATTTTTGCTATCACAAACAGTCTTGATCACGAATTATTTATTCCGGTGACCACTGAGTAACAACCTCCTTCTGGTGGTAAATCACTAGTTTTCCCCGTGTCCTGTTCGAGAGTGGGATGGTAAAGAAATAGTCTGAGGTTCGATGAACTTCCGTAAGTGTGAATTGCATAGCCGTCTTGTACACATAGACGTATTTCTAGATAAGAAAAATACCGTCTTTTGCAACTAAATGTTTTTTTTTTTTTATTTCCCCTCAAAATATGTTTCGGCTATTCAAAGTACAGGGTGGTTGTGATAACACTTTCGCTACTTGGGAGGGTCCCCATAAAAGACGAGTTTTCATAGAGTAATGAAACTTTGTGTAAACTTTCGTAGAGGACATGCAGAAGAGGAATAACGAATAAACTATTGAAAGAAACACATTTTAAATTTCACATAAGAGAGTAACATTTGCTAATTTTTTCCATGTTTACGTTCCAGGCAACAAACGTTGCTCAATGTGACGACCATCTGCACCCACGACAGCCTAGAATCGCACTAGAGATTGCTCTATTGCTGCCCGAAACATCTCAGGTGGGATTTTTCTAGCTCCCTCACTATGTTCATCTTCAACCTCCAACGTGCGTTACTGCCCCGTGCCCCGTATCTCAGCCATGGCAACACTAAATTCTTCAACAATTTGTGGTGCAATTGGCCCCTCCAGAACAATTCCCCTGTATACCCTGATAAAAAAATCAGAGAGAGTGACAGTCGTGCGTGAGAAGGGTCGATATTGTCTGTTCACATTTGTGTGCGGATACAATATGGCTGCGGCACCAACAACTACGCGTTTCTGTTCTGGGTACATTCACGTTCCGCCAGTTAATAAACAGAACAATACTATACTTGCTTAGCAGTGTGCTAATAATCCCATAACTTTTTTTGCACTTTTGGAAATAGTTTTGCACATTCCACCGCGAAAAATAAGCACGCCACACAGAAAAATGAACATTAAGACAAACAACGAAAACAAATTACGAAAGTCACCGGCCGCAAGCGTCGTAAACGGAATTGAAGACCTGGCTAAGCTCGTTTACCGATGGTTATTGCTATGGAAGCTATCCCGTGAAGAAGCAGCTGAGAATTACTTTGTTATTTGACCCAAGTGTAGTCACCATAAGCGATCTATATTATAAAAGAATTATTTAAAGACACAAATTTTGTTATGAGCTCTGCAGTGTTTCCTGGCAACACATTATCTGACTATTTACAAATATATGGTTGTGATTTACTGCTTACTTTCAAACAAAAAGTTAGCAGCATCTCTAACGATCCAGGACAAATAGCTGAATACAAAAATAAGTTAAAAATTGTGACGAAAGAAAAGTATAAATATAACTGTTCAGGAATATGTGCATTCAAATTCAATAGCCTCAACTCTAAATATATAGCGATGACTGCACGGAATTTTCGTATCCGGTAAAAACAACATACACTACTGGCCATTAAAATTGCTACACCATGAAGATGACATGCTACAGCCGCGAAATTTAATCGACAGGAAGAAGATGCTGTGATATGCAAATGATTAGATTTTCAGAGCATTCACAACAGGTTGGCGCCGATGGCGACACCTACAACGAGCTGACATAAGGAAAGTTTCCAACCGATTTCTCATACACAAACGGATCGCGCAGCCACGTCTCGATCCCTGAGTCAATAGATGGGGACGTTCGCAAGACAACAACCATCTGCACGAACAGTTCGACGACATTTACAGCAGCATGGACTATCAGCTCGGAGACCATGGCTGCGGTTACCCTTGACGCTGCATCACAGACAGGAGCGCCTGCGATGGTGTACTCAACGACGAACCGGGCTGCACGAATGGCAAAACGTCATTTTTCCGATGAATACACATTCTGCTAACAGCATCATCATGGTTGCATCCGTGTTTGGCGACATCGCGGTGAACGCACATTGGAAGCATGTATTCCTCATCGCCATACTGGCGTATCACCTGGCGTGATGGTATGGGGTGCCATTGGTTACACGTCTCGGTCACCTCTTGTTCGCATTGACGGTACTTTGAACAGTGGACGTAACATTTCATATGTGTTACGACCCGTGGCTCTACCCTTCATTCAGTCCCTGTGAAACCCTACATTTCAGCAGGATAATACACGACCGTATGTTGCCGGTCCTATACGGGCCTTTCGGAATACGGAAAATGTTCGGCTGCTGCCCTGGCCAGCACATTCTCCAGGTCTCTCACCAATTGAAATCGTCTGGTCAATGACGGTATCCGAGCAACTGGCTCGTCACAATACGCCAGTCACTACTCTTGATGAACTGTGGTATCGTGTTGAAGCTGTATGGGCAGCTGTACCTGTACACGCCATCCAAGCTCTGTTTGACTCAATGCCCAGGCGTATCAAGGCCGATATTACAGCCACACGTGGTTTTTATGGGTACTAATTTTTCAGGATCTATGCACCCAAATTGCGTGAAAATGTTATCACATGTCAGTTCTAGTATAATATATTTGTCCAATCAATACACGTTTATCATCTGCATTTCTTCTTGGTGTAGCAATTTTAATGGCCGGTAGTGTAGTTATACAGTTTTATTCACCAGTTTCAGAGTACTTTTATCAGATCAGAAGTAACCGGACACCTATCAGTAGATATTAATATGGAGTGTGTCCACACTTCACCCATATGTTGCTGTATCTCTGCTGGAAATATTTTAAATGAGGTGTCTGAATAATCTGTGGAATGGCAGCCCATTCTTCATGAGGAGCCAAAACCAGGGACGGGATTGGTGTCCGCCGTTGGACTACGGGGCGAAGTCGACGTGCTAACTCATCCCATACGTGTTGCACTGGTTTCAGGTCGGGACTGTGGGGAGTACAGTCCAATTCAAGAATGTTATGATCCGCAAACCATGGCCTTACAGTTACTGTTTTGTGAAAATGTGCGTAGTCTTGCTAATGCAACCATCGTCTCCGAGCTGTTCCTTTTCTCCACACAGTACAGAATGCTGTAAAATGTACTCATATTGTAAGGTGGTGAGTCATTTTGATTTTTGTAGGTTATTAATGTGCACCTCAGAGAGAGAGAGAGAGAGAGAGAGAGAGCAAGTTACGTTACTGTTAACAATATTTGGTCTTGTCGTGGCACAGTCTTTGCCTCTGCACAGTCTGATACATTCTTAGTCGAAGTGTGGTGGCTGATGGACGTACTTAGTAGCGCTGTGTGGACTTGTGATTGTATCTGTTAGACGTTGGAAGATTGATTGTGAAGGACAGTAAGGATGAATAAGATGTATATATTAGAAAGCGAAGAGAACATAAATTTTGAATAACGTTATTATTTTTTGAAAAAAACAAGTTTGAGGTAAGACTGCAGCACTGCGTACCTAATTTGTAGAAATGGTTACGGGAAACTAGTTAACTTGGTTCACTTGCTCAGAGCTGAGAGAAAGACCACCCCACTTCGCTGAGTCATGCATTAACGTATTAATAGATTAGGCTGTGTGATTTTTATAGAAATTCTTTGTTAACATTGTACTCTCTTTAAATAATTGTTCACATTATTAAGCATTATGTTGTTCAGACCTGTGTTATGTGCGAAGATCACGCAAAGTTTTACTCTGTCTTTCTGAATATATACTTCATTCTAAAGCCGTTGTCTTGGAATATCATTTCATACGAAAAGTTACTCTCGCCAGCATACTGTTTTTCAGCACGCATTACGAGGTGTGGTATGCAACAGTTGGAAATTTTACTTAGAAATAGAAATCTAACTTAGCCGCTGTCTCTTTGCTCTTTGTTGTTGTGCATTAGAGAAATCTGCAACAATTTTGTCAAGACACTAGGTAAGTGGAAATTTTGATTAGGACCAGATAATTGTTTTACTTCATTTGCGCATTTAATATAAAGGCAAGTTGTATTCAGATCAATTACAATTCAGTTCAAAGTATGTTATCATAGTTGAAGTTTGACAACAGTTTGTTGGTACATAGTTTTGATAATGCGTACACCTTTATAGAGTGGGAGGTAAAGTTGAACTAAATTTCGTACAGAAAAAAATATTCAGTGTTTCCTTAAGCACAATATTGCGAGCACACACTAGCCACAAAGAACACACCCATACCTTAACACCAACTCATCCATACTTCACTGCTGGCATTACGCGTGCAGGCAGGTAACGTTCTTCGAGCAATCGCCAAACCCAAACTGCCACTGGGTGTACCGCGATTCATCATTCCAAGTCACACGTTTCCAGCCATCCACCTCGCAGTGGCTTCGCCCTTTACGCCACCTCAAGCGTCACTTAGCATTGACTACATGAATGTCTGACTTATGAGAAACTGCTCGAACAATGTACTACATTCTTTTTAATCGCCTATTCACAGTCATTGTGCTCACCGGAATGGTGGTAACATTCTGGAACTCACGAGTGATTTCTTCAGCAGATTTTATTCGACTTTTTGCAACCAACCTCCGCAATGGTTGATAGACTCAGTCCGTCGAACATGAGGTCTGTCTGCTCTTGATGTAGCTGTGGTTGTTTCTTCGCATCTCCATTTCACAATCATATCACCGATAGTCGGCTTGTGCAGATTTAGAAGGACCACAGTACCCCTGAAGGCTTATTTACTAAACTGACATCCAATGACGTAGTGCAAGTTCGTAGTAACTGAGCTCTCCTGAGCGACCCTTTCTGCGGTTACTGCTTCTGTACTGACAACACACCTCTCGAATTGTGCATTATATAGAGGTGTCCGGACACTTTGATCAGATAGTGTATCCACAACGTCAGAGCACTGAGTGTTGTGCACATCTGAAGACGCCAGGTATGCTCAGGACGGTATGACCGTCAATCAGAATTCTTGCGACATTGCCCTCTTACAATTTAATTATGGTTTCGTATGTTAGCACTTTGAAATGCCTCAAGAGTAACAAAAACAGACCTATCAGTCTAGATAATATTTGTGCTGTAATACTGAAATGAAATAGTACTTCACTGTACTCGGAATAAATTATTCGTCTAACATAAAAAATTACATCCTCAGACAGTCAGACAGTTCTTACACTACGTCTTTGTGGAATATGCAATACACCTATCAGCTGAGGTAGGGAGAAAGTATGTTTCATACAAATGATCTGTCATACATGATGCTCCTCATGTTTGTTGCGAATGGTTCTTGGTGGTAAAATGCTCCACTATGTCATGTATGATGTTCAAACAAACACATTTTATGAGTAACTGAATCATAGGCGTCTTTCTACACTCATGCTCATAAATTAAGGGTAATGCTGACACATGGTGAAACAACGCTCTGGTGTGCGGTTTGCGGGTTTAAATCACCTCGGGGTATGACCATGCGATGCATTTGCCCTTCGGTCGTCGCACGGTGACGCTGGCAGCAGTCCACATACGCAGAGGTGTGTTGGTGCATGTCAGAGTACGGCGCAGCGAGTAAGTGTGCAGACGTTTTCAGACGTGTTAATTGTGACTGTGTCTTGAAAATGGCTCAAAGAACACGTATTGATGAAGTTATGAGGGGTAGAATACTAGGGCGACTGGAGGATGGTCAAACACAGCAGGTCGTAGCACGGGCCCTCCGTGTGCCACAAAGTGTGATCTCAAGATTATGGAAACGATTCCAGTAGACAGGAAACGTGTCCAGGCGCTACAGTACGGGACGTCCACAGTGTACAACACCACGAGAAGACCGATATCTCGCCATCAGTGTCCGCAGACGGCCACGGAGTACTGCAGGTAGCCTTGCTCGGGACCTTACCGTAGCCACTGGAACAGCTGTCTCCAGACACACAGTCTACAGACGACTGAACAGACATGGTTTATTCGCCTGCAGACCTGCAAGGTGCATTCGACTGACTCCTCGTCAAAATAGAGCCCGTAAATCCTGGTGTCAAGAACACAGTACATGGTCTTTGGAACAGTGGTCCCAGGTTATGTTCATGGACGAGTCCATGAATAGTCTGAACAGTGATTCTCCCTGGGTTTTCATCTGGCGTGAATAAGGAACCAGATACCAACCCCTTAATGTCCTTGAAAGGGACCTGTATGGAGGTCGTGGTTTGATGATGTGGTGTGGGATTATGATTGGTGCACGTACACCCCTGCATGTCTTTGATAGAGGAACTGTAACAGGTCAGGTGTATCGGGACGTCATTTTGCACCAATATGTCCGTCATTTCAGGGGTGCAGTGGGGCCCACATTCCTCCTGATGGATGATACCGCACGGCCCCACCGAGCTGCCGTCGTGGAGGAGTAACTTGAAACAGAAGATATCAGGTGAATGGCGTGACCTGCCTGTTCTCCAGACCTTAATCCCATCTAGCACATCTGGGATACTCTCGGTCGACGTATCGCTGCAGGTCTTCAAACCCCCAGTACACTTTAGGAGCTCCGACAGGCACTGGTTCAAGAATGGGAAGCTATACCCCAGCACCTGCTCGACCACCTGATCGAGGGCATGCCAACCCGTTGTGCGGCCTGTGTACGTGTGTATGGTGATCATATCCCATACTGATGTCGGGGTACATGCACAGGAAAAATGGTTCAAATGGCTCTGAGCACTGTGGGACTCAACTGCTGAGGTCATTAGTCCCCTAGAACTTAGAACTAGTTAAACCTAACTAACCTAAGGACATCACAAACATCCATGCCCGAGGCAGGATTCGAACCTGCGACTGTAGCGGTCTTGCGGTTCCAGACTGCAGCGCCTTTAACCGCACGGCCACTTCGGCCGGCCAGGCGCAGGAAACAGTGGCGTTCTGTATCACATGTGTTTCGGGCGGTTTTGTCAACTTAACACCAATACCGTGGACTTAATGATCAGTGTCGTGTGTGTGCCCTATGTGCCTATGCTATTAGAGCCAGTTTTGTGTAGTGCCACGTTGTGTGGCACCACATTCTGAAATTATCCTTAATTTATGAGCAAGAGTGTAATAGCATACTGCTCTTAGCTCTCTGCTGATGGCGACAGCAGTGCCTCGAGCCATGAATTCGATGAGACACTGGAAGCTTGGCGAGCCACCCTGATCCCTGACCACTCAGGGGCATCCAACTCACCGATATTAGTCAGAGCCGGTTTTCAAGCACCCACATATCTCTGAGTGGCGTCCCGCATGTGCTCCATAAGGTTGAGGCCCGGTTACCCACAGATGTGCAAAGCCTCTTTCATGTCTGGTAAGTGTTCTTCAAACCTTTCTTATACTCCACTGCGCAACAAAATTAGAGGACCACTTTTTCGAAACCCCGTGAATTCCCGCTGTGACGCACAAGTTTGAAATTTGGCTCAGAGGTGCCAACAACCTTCCTCTGTAATGGGTCAAAAGAGACGTCACCCTAAGGCTTGGTGAGGGAATGTATCGAAACCGCAGTTTTTCCTCTTATATACATGTTGGTAGTACTAGCCACCATTCAAAATCATTCAACGAAGTTTGAATGTGATCTGCAGCAGCGAAAGGCAATTACCCTTTTTTAGCCCTCCTGGTTTTCCGTTCTCGTGTGGCGTGATCGCGCGGGAGTACAACATTAATGTGTTTGTGAATAAAACGACAAAGGGTCCCTCTAAGACCCCAGTTTTGCAACACCCTCGGTGCCACCCAAGCAACTTTGCTGAGCACGTCAGAAATGTACCTGTCAGAAACCACACGCAAGGGGTGCCGAAGGGCTTGTCTAACTCTCAGGAGCTGGAAGAGCTGCCAGGCTGATATGTTGTCGAAACTTTTGATGGTACATTTCTAGCTTGCTCACCAAAGGTGTGTGGGTGGCATCGAGAGTGTTCCCGAACTGCGGGGTATTAGAGCGGCATTTTGCAGTTTTATTCACGTACATGTTAATTTTGCACTCCCACGTCATCATGTCACTGTAGTGCCAAGCTGTAGACGAGAGCAATAATTGCGGTCGCGCTGCACTCCCAATTACATTCAGTGGGTATGCAGCCCCTCAGTGTCCCTATAAAAGGGCTGAAACGTGCGAGGGTGTCAGCAGTGTCAAAGGTTGTCAAGAACATCTCCCTGCGAACTTTCATTTTCGACCGCGAAATGTGTAGTAATCAACATCCCAAGGAAAGGGGTTGTTTCATTGACGCTCTATGTGGCCCCCTTGAAGCCTTTTCGTGTCTATTATGAGCGGCGGTGTGCCTTAAATGTTTTCCTCGGCCACCCATCAACGCCGGGTGCCGCCGTTCTGACGTTCGTCGCAGAGACGTCAAAAGAATGGGTGAACTATGGGTAAGAGGGGCTGTGACGACCTCCTTATCGTGTGACGCGTCTACGGTGGCATTGGGCAGAAGTTTGATGAAATCTGGTGCCAATGTGACTTCATTAATCCACCTTATAGCTCACATGAACTTCTGAGATGCGGCCTTTTTTCCAAGCGTCGACACCTTGCTGTCTGAAGCGTCGCCGAGCTTGAGGGTAACGTCACAGGGTGCCACGCTTTTGAACTATTACAGAGGAAGTTTGCAGGCACCTTCGAGTCAGATTCAAACTTATGCGACTCAATGGAAAACAACTATGGAGTTTCGATTAAGTGATCCTCTAAATCTGTTGCGCACTGTATGGTGCATTGTCTTGTTGCATGTACAGATCGTCACCAGAGGTGTGCAATACCCAGACAAATCTATGCCCTGAATCGGATATTAGATACCTGCACCGTTTTTCAGAGAGATGAGGTGCTTAGGGCACTCATTCAATCCCTTATAACTATTTTACAAACGAGACTGGTGACCCATTGATAAGGGGGATCGCATCACCTTATATGGTTTCTTCACATTTTGGTCATCAATGGCAGTGTCCCTGCCCCCATTGTAAGCTCATTGACCTGTGACTTACAAGGGCTGACATACCCGAGAACCAGGTGCTGGATGGCATAGCTGCTCACCAATTGTTGCTCAGTACTAAATTAGCGATTGGTTTCTGCGATGTGGACTGCCCATCTACGCTCTCTGTAACACATTTGCTATTTTTAACTCGACTGCTCACGACTCTGTATCGAAATAGCCTTAACAAGTATAACAACTCATCAGGGTGAAGGGCTTAGGCCAGGAGAAAAGCGTCATGATTGAGTGCGTTAGAGAAATCACGGTGTGAATTCCAGTGCGGAAATACATCACCAGCTTCCACTGGAAATCAATCTGCTGCAGATGTAGCAACCTTCTCATAAATTTATGATGTAAATCGAAGATGCGGCAATCACATTTTATCTTCCTTGGCAGGCGTCCGCTCGCTACTAATGTAGCATGTCTCTTGCACGTTTGCAAGGAAGATGGATCGTGCCAGTTTCTCATATTGCTATGGATACATGCGAATGCTTCCTGTTGTGGAAAACATCAGCAGGATAATCGATTTCGATGCCAACTCACTTGTAGGTTCTTTTACATTGGCAGCCACTTACGTCAGATACTTGGTGTCAAAACTAGACGTATTTATCTCTACGCTGCCTATGTCATACCTATTTTCATGGAGTCTGTTTTTCCCTCAATCTCTGAATATATTTTACTTAGAGAAAAAGAATATTTTTATGAAATCCTTTGCTATTTTAAATGGCATTTTTGTAGGCAGGTAGAACAACATTTCTGCCGTACATTAAAGCGCCAACTTGCTTTTCAGTATGGCAGAGCACGCTGAGTGAACGAAATACATGAAGCTGGTAACTTCAGGGTGAGTGTAAGGCCGCGGATCGTTCTAAAAGCTTCCATGGAGGGAAATTCACTGGAGTTGTTTGTAGATCAGGTATGAACAATGATTTCACTATATGTTTCAAAACAGTGTTGTCAGTTGTGATTCTTGAGTTTCTCCCGGCGTATTTGATAGTCAAAATATCCACGGGTGTGCTGCCGGTCTACAGTGTCCAACGGGCACAATATTTCGGCGATCATACATGTCGCCATCATCAGGTGAACTGACGGACTGAGCTCCTGTGAACGTACCGGCACGGAGATCCGTACGCTATGGCTGCTCAGAGGGAACTGGGTTCGGTCGCGGCGGCGGCTGATTTAAATACCCTCCGCCCGCGGCGCGCTCCCTCCGCCGTCCGCGCCCCGCGCCACGGTCGCGCGGTGGAACAGATTGCGACGGCGTCTGAGATGACGTCGGAGTGATGGCTCTGTCCGCCGTGGTCGTCACAACTATACGTTTGCTCGATTTACTCTTGATTAACCCGATCGCTGGTTCCCAAGCCTTGCTAAGATTATAGCCACAGTCACGGTTTATGAGGTCGTCATTGGTGCGAATTTCGATGGCCTCTCTAACAACGCTGTCCCAATATCTCGACGTCTGTACCAGAATCCTCGTGCGGTCATATTCCATGGCGTGATTTTCCGACAAACAATGTTCAGCGACCGCCGACTTGCTCGGATACATCAGACGAGTGTGCCTCTGGTGTTCACGGCATCGATCTTCGACGGTACGCATCGTCTGACCAATATACGACTTGCCACATTGACACGGAATCTGGTACACGCCGGCCTTCCTCAAACCGAGGTCATCTTTGGCACTCCCCACCAGTGCACGAGTTTTATTTGGAGGACAAAACACAGTTCCGACCCTGTGTTTCTTCAGAATGCGAGCGATTTTCCCCGAGAGTGCGCCTGTGTAAGGAATAAATGCAGTGCCTCCCTCCTCCCTCGTGACTTCATCCATCTCAAGAGGTTGTGCTGCAGTGGTTGGGCGGAGAGCACGTTGAATCTGCCACTCTGAGTACCCATTTTTTCGAAATACAGTTCTCAGATGTTCGAATTCCTGGGGTAGACTCTCTGCGTCAGAGATAGTGCGCGCCCTATGTACTAGAGTTTTAAGTACCCCATTCCTCTGTGAAGGGTGGTGGCAGCTGTCTGCGTGCAAATACAGATCAGTGTGCGTAGCCACCGTGACTGTGGCTATAATCTTAGCAAGGCTTGGGAACCAGCGATCGGGTTAATCAAGAGTAAATCGAGCAAACGTATAGTTGTGACGACCACGGCGGACAGAGCCATCACTCCGACGTCATCTCAGACGCCGTCGCAATCTGTTCCACCGCGCGACCGTGGCGCGGGGCGCGGACGGCGAAGGGAGCGCGCCGCGGGCGGAGGGTATTTAAATCAGCCGCCGCCGCGACCGAACCCAGTTCCCTCTGAGCAGCCATAGCGTACGGATCTCCGTGCCGGCACGTTCACAGGAGCTCAGTCCGTCAGTTCACCTGATGATGGCGACATGTATGATCGCCGAAATATTGTGCCCGTTGGACACTGTAGACCGGCAGCACACCCGTGGATATTTTGACTAGTGTTGTCAGTTTATTATAATTATCAGGTGATTCTCTACAAAATAAAGATTTGCATCTAACTGAAAAATACACTGTCACTACGACTTAAATTCGAAGGAGCTGCTGAATATGAAAAAGGACAGTTTAAAATTATTTTGGACTGAAAAAAGACCCAAAGCTCCCACCCACTTGTCAGAACAAGATGTATGCTACTGCTGGCGCGACTGTGTTGCCGTCATCGTGGCGTGCAGTGCCTCTCCTTGACGCTGGCCAGATGTCTCCTTTAAGGTGGGGACGAAACCAAAAGGAGAGCTGCAGCCCATCACTGTTTAAGGCGTCGCTGGTCACGAGGAAGAGACTGCTTTTATGGGCCGGTTTATTGCACACCATGCTTCCCCTCCATAGTCTAATGGCTGACAGTAAGGAGCGCGAACTGGGCTTGTAAGAGGGGAGCACTGTGGCCGTCTGCAAGGCAAAAAAACTCTTTTGATGATAGTAATCACATTCTTATGAAGCTGTACGAAATCTCTTCTTTAAATTCGTAATGCAGAAATTATGATCTGAACAGCTACACATATCATTATTTAACGCTTACAGACCACTACGATCAACTGCGATTGGGTAACAAATTCAAAAAGCATCACAAGAAAATCCTCAGCATTCAGGAAACATCCACAAAAATTCTGATAAACTAGTGTAGGATCATAACAAGAATAACATTTTCATGATATTCTCATATTGACATCCCTTTTGGCTAGATTTAAGTGTTATGATACGCGATCGCCGTGTTGCTGTCCTGCAAGAGACTGGTAGAGACTCGTAAGGTCAGAACGATGGTCATTCACTAAAGACTGCGTCGCCTTTAGCTCTTCACGGACGCTGCATCAATTTCCAGTTGCTCAACCCCGTGGATTATGGGTGCTCAATTCGAATCAGCTTTTTTTCACTCGTACAGTTTTTAACTTCATTAAATTTGTAAAACTCATGTAGGCCTAACAGGAACAAAATGGAACTGAATCTTTCAGTATGAACGAAGATTTTATTGAAGTGTAAATATGAAAACAACTTTCTGTTACATGGGGGACTAGTGTCCATTGACTTACAATTACTTTCTCTCTTCTCTTTAAAGTGTGTAATATACGTCAGCTTGTCCTCTGATGAATTGCCTATCGTACATGTGAATGAAGTGACCACCATTTTTATTGGTATTCTCCTTCTATTTTACTGTCCTTTATATTCTCTTTGCATCACTTTAATGTCTTGATGAAAGCGCTCAACTTGATTCGCACTAAAATAACCCACATTTTCAGGAGAAAAGACACGAGAGAATGTTGAGGCCCATCAGCAGTCTAACTTCTTAAACTTTTTTAGCTTGTTTGCTTCAACAGAGATATAACATGGGTCCTGTTTGCTACCTAAGAACTCAGAAAAAACGTTCTTGAATTATACCCAACACTCTTCCTCACTCAGTCATTTTTCACTCACATTTGGAATCGAGCGTCAGTTTTTCAATCGCCAGTCCAATAACGCGCCTCTTTTCAAACTACCTTCTGATAGATGGGGAATTTTTTGCAGAAATGCTTTAAACATTCCTCAGATTTGGGTAAAAATTTTCACAAACTTATTCATTAGGGCCAAATAAATCTGTAAAAATAGTGACAGAATTTTTTATGAATACATGTGATTCTTGTGCAAAAGGTTCTCCTATCCACGCTTAAAAGATTTTCTATCGGGTCTGTTTATTCTCGTTCAGACGTATGGATCTTTTACCCTACCATCCCATTCCCATAAGAATCTACAGACTGCTCAGCCTTTGGCTCGGGTGCGATCCTTACTATCGTTCCATCTCCAATTTTTGTATCGCTCTCTTGTTTGGCTTCAGCAAGCCAAATGAAGAATATGTTTGGCAACAGTCTCTGCTACGTCGCTAAAATTTGCGGGCCCAACGGCCTGAATGGCTAACTTCAATGTTAATTAACTCGGAAACGGCGCAATGTGTCGAATTTTTTTCTTAATAATCTGGGTTAAGTTTTAAGTATCAAAGGTGGGTCAGATATGATAGTCGGATGCTTCTATAGACCACCTGCATCAGCAACCGTAGTAGTTGAGCGCCTCAGAGAGAACCTGCAGAACGTCGTGAAGAAGTTTCGTGATCATACTATTGTAATAGGGGGAGACTTCAATCTACCAGGTATAGAATGGGATAGTCACACAATCAGAACTGGAGCCAGGGACAGAGACTCTTGTGACATTATCCTGACTGCCTTGTCCGAGAATTACTTCGAGCAGATAGTTAGAGAACCAACTCGTGAAGCTAACGTTTTAGACCTCATAGCAACAAATAGACCGGAACTTTTCGACTCCGTGAATGTAGAAGAGGGTATCAGTGATCATAAGTCAGTGGTTGCATCAATGACTACAAGTGTAATAAGAAATGCCAAGAAAGGAAGGAAAATATATTTGCTTAACAAGAGTGATAGGGCACAAATCGCAGAATATCTGAGTGACCACCATCAAACGTTCATTTCTGAGGAAGAGGATGTGGAACAAAAATGGAAAAAATTCAGAAACATCGTCCAGTACGCCTTAGATAAGTTCGTACCGACTAAGGTCCAAAGCGAGGGGAAAGGTCCACCGTGGTATAACAATCATGTACGAAAGGTACTACGGAAACAAAGAAAGCTTCATCATAGGTTTAAGAGTAGTCGAATCATAGCTGATAAGGAAAAGCTGAACGAAGCGAAAAAGAGCGTAAAGAGAGCAATGAGAGAAGCATTCAACGAATTCGAACATAAAACATTGGCAAACAATCTAAACAAGAACCCTAAAAAGTTTTGGTCATATGTAAAATCGGTAAGCGGATCTAAATCCCCTATTCAGTCACTCGTTGACCACGATGGCACCGAAACAGAGGACGACCGAAGAAAGGCAGAAATACTGAATTCAGTGTTCCGAAACTGTTTCACTGCGGAAAATCGTAACACGGTCCCTGACTTCAGCCGTCGCATGGACGCCAAAATGGAAAATATTGAAATAAACGATATCGGAACTGAAAAACAACTGCTATCACTTAGTAGCGGAAAAGCATCCGGACCAGACGAGATACCCTTAAGATTCTACAGTGATTGTGCTAAAGAACTTGCCCCCTTTCTACCAGCAATTTATCGTAGATCGCTGGAAGAACGTAAAGTACCTAGCGACTGGAAGAAAGCGCAGGTCGTTCCCATTTTCAAGAAGGGTCATAAATCAGATGCGAATAATTATAGGCCTATTTCGCTTACGTCAATCTGTTGTAGAATAATGGAACATGTTTTGTGTTCTCGTATTATGACGTTCTTAGATAATACAAATCTCCTTCATCATAACCAACATGGATTCCGCAAACAGAGATCATGTGAAACTCAGCTCGCCCTATTTGCCCAAGAAATTCACAGTGCCGTAGACACTGGCGAGCAGATTGATGCCGTATTCCTGGACTTCAGGAAGGCATTTGATACGGTTCCGCACTTACGTTTAGTGAAAAAAATACGAGCTTACGGAATATCGGACCAGGTTTGTGATTGGATTCAGGATTTCCTAGAAGAAAGAACACAACATGTCATTCTTAACGGTTCAAAATCTGCAGATGTAGAGGTAATTTCGGGAGTACCGCAGGGAAGCGTGATAGGACCTTTATTGTTTACAATATACATAAATGACTTAGTTGACAACATCGGTAGCTCCGTGAGGCTATTTGCAGATGACACGGTTGTCTACAAGAAAGTAGCAACATCAGAAGACTCGTACGTACTCCAGGAGGACCTGCAGAGGATTAATGCATGGTGCGACAGCTGGCAGCTTTCCCTAAACGTAGATAAATGTAATATAATGCGCATACATAGGGGCAGAAATCCATTCCAGTACGATTATGCCATAGGTGGTAAATCATTGGAAGCGGTAACGACCGTAAAATACTTAGGAGTTACTATCCGGAGCGATCTGAAGTGGAATGATCACATAAAACAAATAGTGGGAAAAGCAGGCGCCAGGTTGAGATTCATAGGAAGAATTCTAAGAAAATGTGACTCATCGACGAAAGAAGTAGCTTACAAAACGCTTGTTCGTCCGATTCTTGAGTATTGCTCATCAGTATGGGACCCTTACCAGGTTGGATTAATAGAAGAGATAGACATGATCCAGCGAAAAGCAGCGCGATTCGTCATGGGGACATTTAGTCAGCGCGAGAGCGTTACGGAGATGCTGAACAAGCTCCAGTGGCGGACACTTCAAGAAAGGCGTTACGCAATACGGAGAGGTTTATTATCGAAATTACGAGAGAGCACATTCCGGGAAGAGATGGGCAACATATTACTACCGCCCACATATATCTCGCGTAATGATCACAACGAAAAGATCCGAGAAATTAGAGCAAATACGGAGACTTACAAGCAGTCGTTCTTCCCACGCACAATTCGTGAATGGAACAGGGAAGGGGGGATCAGATAGCGGTACAATAAGTACTCTCCGCCACACACCGTAAGGTGGCTCGCGGAGTATAGATGTAGATGTAGATGTAGATGTAGATTTCTCAGCACAACCTACCGCACAATACCCTTACAAGCTTTACAGACTGTTTCCGACCACCTTGTACATATAGGTGGTTACAGGAGTAAGTGCAGATACTTCTTTTACCTTGTATATATAGGTGGTAAAAGGAGTAAGTGCAGATACTTCTATTGGTGATTGAGGACGGCGTACTGAACAACATTACATCAGTATTTACGTCATTTGCACATTAATAATTATACCTATTACAAGTCGCATGTTTTTAGTTTGGTTAGTACCTCCAATTACATGTGACAAGAGACAGCCACTACTGCTTATTTTCCTCTGATCAGCAGCTGAGGTGTTGCAGTGTAGGCGTATGCATGTAAAACGGATAACCACAGTCCGCTTAGCAATGCAGTTACAGTCGTGCAGAAAACATGAGGTCGTAAAGTTTGTAGTGTTTGTGGGAAGACTGTTCGATGCAGAGAAAAAACAACCAACACACGGGTGCGTGTACATATTACGGTACCACACATAAAAGTATTTCCTCTTACAGCCGTTACGCCTTATACGTATATGATTAAAATAGAAAAAACACATTACTTTATATATTAAGAGTTGATAGCAAAAAATTATGGGTGATTCGGCTTTTTTGTTATTTCGCAAATATATTTTGTTTTTTATTAACATTCAAAAATTTTTTCATCGTTGGCCTATGTAATCAATCGCAGTCTCTCTCTCCTTCTCTCTCATATATATAATACTTTCAGATCCTGTCAATTTTTCGTATTGCCAGAAATAACTCGGTTGGTCACGAAGGATCACCTTCCTCCGACTTCTGAAATACGTTGCGGAAACACCAGTTCCAGCAGATGGGTCACACTACTTTCCCACGAGATTTGCCGGCCTGCTCTCCGATTTTTTGTGAGTAAGCCGTTCCACGTAATTATTTAACACATTTCTAGCCATTCAGAAACAGGAGCAGAATGTTGACATTCTGATTGACCATTTGCTGCTCGCGCTTATAGCGGTTCTACAAGGCGTTGCTCCTTGACTGGACATTTAGAAGTTTCTATCCAAGTGGTGTTGGAAGACGCTGGCCATCCTGGAAAATCACACACTTTTAAGCCAGTCATGTCGGCTCTGACCACAACCCATTGAGGAGGATTAGGAAAGGACCTAGACGACCATCTCTAACATCGGTCGCTACTTGAGAATGTAAGGATTCGTAACAGTCTGTGCTGAATGTTCTGAGATTCGCGTGGGAGTGATCACAGTGGCTCCCATAGTGCTACTGGGACTCCATGTGATGTTATATGTTCACCTATCTTAAGTTGAAAAGTGATTGTATTACCTTACGGAAACAAGCCCCCTGAATACTTAGATTTTTGTTCTGTACCTTCGACGGACATTTTGTCCCTAGATTCCTCAGGGGCTTGCCACAGGATCGAAATAACAAAGTGCTAGACTAAAATGCACTACAGTTGTCGATCGAACAGGTGGTGTAGTCAGCTGTACTCTTCGTTCAAGCACTGAATGACCTGTTGAGAGCTGCAAGTACAATATGCCAATACTGCTGTGAGATGAGCAAGAACATTGACATCAGGTGAGGTAGACTCAGCTGTCAGTCAAATGTAAGCTGTTTTGTCAGAAGGAAATCTAACTCACAGAAAGGCAGCATTTTGTCACAGGAGAAGACAGTGATTAATAATATTATTTAGTGACGAAAATAATTAATAAGCAGCTAGTAAAAAGTGATTCTGTTCATTAGAAAACGAATTCCTTCTCTATAATGCCAGAAATTTGCATGTAGATTACGTCAACCGCAAATCTAAAAAGACAGCCAAACGTAGACTAGGCTCTGTAATTCCATTATTCACAAGTTGGTTCCCTGAAACAATGTTGTGCTGAGAATGCGGCCCCTTCCGAGAACACGTCGGCATCAGGTACAGAAGCGTTCAAAAGTATTTTGTAGGAAGCATTAGTTAGAATAAGTACATTGAGTTAAACAAAGTTATCTTGCATCAAAGCAGAAATACCTGTTCTTCTGGTTCAAAAGTAACTTGTAGGTCTACACATGTGAGAGTAATAGAAAACTATTTTGGAATCTGAAGAACAAATCAGTATTCCGTTGCATTCACTTGGGCTTTGATCACAGCTGCACGTTCTAACAACCCTACCACGACAAAGGTCAAAATTTAATAACGATTGTGATGTTGCTCACGCTGCTAAATACTGCATTTTCGGGCAACAACTAACTTATTCTGTGGCAGGTGTCATTAGAGCACAGTTAATAAAGTCATTTCATGTAATAATGAATAAACTAGGCACTCATCTTTTCGTGTTTCCAACGCTGGTCTCGTTGTAAAATCATGGCTCAATCGTCGAAAATCTAGGTGGTGATGATTCCAAGCAAAGATCCAAAGATGCCTAGGTTTTATTCTGCGATATTCAAAAGTTTTGTAGATGCGCTTCACAAACCATTCTTGAAGATTACACTTTTGCAGGACAATGGTGATGTAAAAAAAGTAATCAGCACTCCGAATTTAAGTTACACTTCCTTTTTATTGCTTTTGTTGCAATATCGCGTAACACACAAAACATCACTTCACAATACAAAACATACTTGAAAACATCTTCCTCACTGTTAACGTTCACATTTTATAAGCTGACTACGTTATGCGTCTTTCCAACATGACGTCCAAGACTTCACTTTTTCAGGGTCCGACTCTAACTAACTAATAATCGCTTACGCGCCCAAAAATCAGAGTTACAATTACGTCAAAGATCATAGTGACAAAAGAAAGAATACACATGAGAATAATATCATTGCAATATAAACGTATCGATGTATCACAAATGAAATCAAATCTGAATGTTGTCTCAGAAATATGTTAAGTAGTTAACAGAAACACAGTAAAATATTGCTGGTATCGAGAGGTTCAGATGAGGTGCCGTAATGATTACGTAATTCAAGTACCATTAAACGTGCATTCGGCATTGAATCCAAAAGCCTTTGTAATCGTCAAATGGGGGTTGTGTCCAATAAGGCAGCAGCAAACTGATCTTCGTTTGAGTAACTTCTACAGCGAACACGTCGATCCAGTAACGCCAGAAATGTTCAGTTGGGTTTAGATACGGGCTCTGGCTTGGGCACTACAAAACTTTCATTTTTTATTTGAAAGTATGTTTTTTTTAAATGGCCAGTGGTGTGCTTCGAAGCATTGTCGTGCTGAAATATCCAATTATGTGATACATTTTTTCTCTCATGTGGAACGTAATCTTTTTTAAAACGTCACTGTAAAGGAATTTTGCCTCCTATTTGGACTATAGGACGAACCGACTAGAAAAACATCCCCACACCCTGGCACTGCCACCATTGTGCTTAATGACCGGAACCTGGTACTTTTTGATCTTCCTTTGGTGTTTTGGTCGAAGTATACAGGATGGTCCATTGATAGTGACCGAGCCAAATATCTCACGAAATAAGCGCCAAACGAAAAAAACTACAAAGAACGAAAATTGTCTAGCTTGAAGGGGGAAACCAGATGGCGCTGTGGTTGGCCCGTTAGATGGCGCTGCCATAGGCCAACCGGATATCAACTGCGTTTTTTTTAAGTAGGACCCCCCATTTTTTATTACGTATTCGTGTAGTACGTAAAGAAATATGAATGTTTCAGTTGATCCACTTTTTTCGCTTTGTAATAGTTGGCGCTGTAATAGTCACGAAAGTATAAGCACGTGGTATCACGTAACATTCCGCCAGTGCGGACGGTACTTACCCGTGTTAAAATGGACCGTTTACCAATTGCGGAAAAGGTCGATATCGTGTTGATGTATGACTGTGGTGATCAAAATGCCCAACAGGCGTGTGCTATGTATGCTGCTTGGTATCCTGGATGACATCATCCAAGTGTCCGGACCGCCTGATAGTTACGTTATTTAAGGAAACAGGAACTGTTCAGCCACATGTGAAACGTCAACCGCGACCTGCACCAAATGATGATGCCCAAGTAGGTGTTTTAGCTGCTGTCGCGGCTAATCCGCACGTCAGTAGCAGACAAATTGCGCGAGAATCGGGAATCTCAAAAACGTCGGTGATGAGAAGGCTACATCAACATCGATTGCACCCGTACCATATTTCTATGCACCATGAATTGCATGGCGACGACTTTGAACGTCGTGTACAGTTCTGCCACTGGGTACAAGAGAAATTACGGGACGATGACATATTTTTGCACGCGTTGTATTTAGCGACGAAGCGTCATTCACCAACAGCGGTAACGTAAACCGGCATAATATGCACTATTGGGCAACGGAAAATCCACGATGGCTGCGACAAGCGTAACATCAGCGACCTTGGCGGGTTAATGTATGGTGCGGCATTATGGGAGGAAGGATAATTGGCCCCCATTTTATCTATGTCAATCTAAATGGTGCAACGTATGCTGATTTCCTAAGTAATGTTCTACCAATGTTACTACAAGATGTTTCACTGCATGACAGAATGGGGATTTACTTCCAACGTGATGGATGTCCGGCACATAGCTCGCGTGCGATTGAAGCGGTTTCATGACAGGTTGAGTGGTCGTCGAAGCACCATACCATGGCCCGCACGTTCAGCGGATCTGACGTGCCCGGATTTCTTTCTGTGGGGAAAGTTGAAGAATATTTGCTATCGTGATCCACCGACAACGCCTGTCAACATGCGTCAGCACATTGTCAGTGCATGTGCGAATATTACGGAAGGCGAACTACTCGCTGTTGAGAGGAAAGTCCTTACAAGTATTGCCAATTGCATTGAGGTTGACGGACATAATTTTGAGCATTAATGTGGTATTTACAGGTAATCAAGCTGTAAAAGCATGCGTTCTCAGAAAAGATAAGTTCACAAAGGTACATGTATCACATTGGAACAACAGAAATAAAATGTTCAAACGTATCTACGTTCTGTATTTTAATTTAAAAAACCTACCTGTTACCAGATGTTCGTCTAAAATTGTGAGCCATATGTTTGTGACTATTACAGCGCCATCTATCACAAAGCGAAAAAGTGGTCCAACTCAAACATTCATATTTCTTTACGTACTACACGAATATGTAATAAAAAATAGGGATTCCTATTTAAAAAAACGCAGTTGATATCCATTTGACCTATGGCAGCGCCATCTAGCGGGCCAACCATAGCGCCATCTGGTTTCTCCCTTCGAGCTAGACAAGTTTCGTTCTTTGTAGTTTTTTCGTTTGACGCTTATTTCGTGAGATATTTGGCCCGGTCACAATCAATGGACTACCCTGTATACTGCACACCATTATAAGGAAATGTCTTAAATTTACTTTTATCACTCGATAAAACCTTAGAACAATCTTTGCAAACTCTATCGTGGCCTATCTACTTTTTTAAATTTGTAACTAGTTTACGTGATGGTCGTCCATCATGTAAATTACCTGCTACTAGGCGACATATTACCGTGGAGACATTTAGGTTCAGTCCGTAATGCGCTCCAGATCATTCCTAATTTGTCGAGCCAGTTTTCTTGGATCAGCAGCCGGCTACTTAGAAATCATTGTGTTCTTCCTCCTTGTCGTTTTTCAAGGACGATCTGACCTTAGCTTGTTGGTGACTGTTCCTTCCTGTTTTTGCCGTCGACTCCACACACTTATAAGATGTTGTGATATGCCATAGTCTATAGCAATGCTAGACTGCTACTTTCCCTTCTTCAAAGCATGCAAAACAGCGTGTCTCCGAGGATTCTTTGTGTTTTGGGTTGCTTCTAGTTGTGTCTACAAATCAGCAAACATTGTCTGAATGTTAAGTAATTAACAATAGTTAATGAATACTGTAACATAAATGCAAATTACAAAATATTTTTAATGTAAAGGGGTATATACGTACATTGCTATTGTACGACTTCGCTTGTTCACCAGGTATGGAACCACAGCGCCGTGAAGCTCTTGATGGAGTTACACAGTTATTCAAATGGTTTAAATGGCTCTAAGTACTATGGGACTTGACATGTGGGGTCATCAGTCCCCTAGACCTAGAACTCCTTAAACCTAACTAACCTAAGGGCATCACACACATTCATGAACGTAGCAGGATTCGAACCTGCGACTGTAGCAGTAGCGCGGTTCCGGACTGAAGCGCCTAGAACCGCTCGGCCACAGCGGCCGGCTCACAGCTATTCGTTTTGCTCTGCTATGACTGCTTGCAGTCAATACTGACAACATAACAATCCAACTAGAAAATTCTTTTGAGCGCTACTGTGTGTCAGAACATCACTACAAATGGTAATTATTAGCACAGTGGACAAAATACTGGTCACTCCCTTAAGAGATCATAATGGTCGCTTTGGAGCGCCATAGTTGATGTGGAACTGCTACGAGGGGCGTTCAGTAAGTACTACAACACATTTTTCTTTCTGAAAGCCGGTTGGTTTTAATCGTGATTCTGATACACCATATAATTCCCCAGTCATCTAGAAACAAAACCCTATTTTTCAACATAATCTCTCTTCAATGCGACAACCTAACGCCACATGACTGAGAGAGACTGTATGCTCGCGTGGGACCATTCTGCTGGTCGACATCGGAGCGAACGTTTTGCTGCATTAATTACCTCTCCATCATCCACTTACTGCTCCCCGTGGAGTCGGAAAGTGCGAGATCCGGGCTGTAGGGAGTACGAGGAAGAACAGTCCAATGAAGTTTTGTGAGTTACTCTCCGGTTCATAGACTTGTGAGAGGCCTTGCGTTCTCGTGGAGAAGGAAAGTCTGCTTGGATTTTTACAGCGACAAACACGCTGAAATCGTTTCTTCAACTTCCTGAGGGCAGTACAATATATTTCCGAATTGATCGTTGCACTATGAGGGAGGACATCAAACAGAATAACGGGAGGAGAGGTGGTGTGCCGCCACTTCATGGACTGACCTTTCGTTTCCGGATCGAAGTGATGAACCCATGTTTCATCGCCTGTGACGTGCAAACAATTCCGCGCAGATGGCGCTTCGTTGCTCTGTATAGTCTTCTGTTAGGCGGCTAAGAACCCAGGGGGCACACGCCTTTGAGTACCCAATTGGTTCAAATCGTTCAAATGGCTCTAAGCACTATGGGACTTAATATCTGAGGTCATCAGTCCCCTAGACTTAGAACTACTTAAACCTAACTAACCTAAAGACATCACACACATCCATGCCCGAGGCAGGATTCGAACCTGCAACCGTAGCGGTCGCGCGGTTCAGGACTGAAGCGCCTAGAACCGCTCGGCCACACCGGCCGGCACCCAATTGGTGGATGAGTATGTCAGCACTACCAAAGGACGTCCAATTGAGTAGCGAGTGGTCTGGTTGTGTTATGTCGATCACTTCGAAAAAGAGTGTCCCCACTTCCAAGACCGCAGGAGTCACAGCTGTGTGCGTCCGACCGGCACACGGGAGATCGGACAGGTTTGTGCCATCTTGTTGCGATGATGACAACGCCTCGCCCACCTATTCATCACGCGTCTGTTCACTGCTACGTCTCCGTAGACATTCTATGAGTATTTGCGATATTCTGTATTTCGGCCAAAAGAAACTTAATGACAGCTTGGAACTCACCTTCACTACAGACGCCATTTTTTAGACTACGTATCGCGCCATCATATATCGGAACTTATAAGTTATGCGGACTGAAGCGAGAATATTTCACGAGGTTTCGTAACAAATCCTGCATTTTTTCTACTAAAACTGGCCGAGACAATGTTGTGTTGTATTACTTTCTTAACGCCCATCGTACACATCCGGAATTTTGTAGCTCTGCGGGATCTCTTTTTCAGTGAGTGGTTTCAGCTGGCTATGGCTTACCCGGAGAAACTTGTGGACTCTCCTTCGGTAACTGAGGCCGTTATCAAGCCTATAGGCGATGTGACTCTTGTGGTGGCTACTTTCTAGTCCGGCGTGACTACATCTCCAACTACAATGTCGTGCTGGACAGAAAGGACTCCGACTTTTTAATGTGAAAACTCTTAAAACTTTTTAAATAAAGCAAACATAAATAAGATTCTACATATTTAGAATTTTATATTAATACCTTCAGCTGCTGACAGGCGTTGACATATATCAACGGTGACAGGTGAGAATGTGTGCTCCGAACGGGACTCGAAGCCGGTATCTCCTGCTTACATGACAGACTCTCTGTCCATCTGAGCCACCGATAGCACGGAGGATAGCGCGACTGCAGGGACTATCTCGCGCACGCCTCCCGCGAGACCCACATTGTCACCTTATATGTCCACACACTACATTCGTAGTTTCCCCTACCCAACACACTCATTACTCGTGGAAGACATTCTTACCAAGTCCCGCAAGAGTTCCGATAATATGTGTGCTTCCGCACAGAAGAAGGACGCCATGGCCGGTATTGCCAGAACTATATATTTATATGTACATGGTGTCTGTTCTTTCGGACATGTCCGAAACTCCCTGCAGTCGCACTATCCACCGTGCCCTTGGTGGCTCAGATGGCTAGAGCGTCTGCCATGTAAGCGGGAGATCCCAGGTTCGAGTCCCGGTCGTGGTACAGATTTTTACCTATCCCCGTTGATATATATATCAACGTCCGTTAGCAGCTGAAGGTATTAATATATAATTCTAATTTCGTTCTAGACGGCTGCAGGTCATCAATGGTGTCTGTTCTTTCCGAAATAACAGACACCATATCCATGTAAGTATATTCTGCATATTTCGTCTTCATTTCTACATATATATTTCTTAACATAGTAACCCTGGCGACGAACACATTTCTCCCAGCAAGAGATCTGTTTGTTGATAAAACCTCATTTCTACTTGCGTAGCTTTATCAGTCTCAAAGCGTAGTCCTCGAAGGAGTTCTTTAAGTTTTGGAAACAAATGAAAATCGGATAGCGCCAAATCGGGGCACTGTATGGAGGGTGATCAATGACAATGAACGCAGGGCGTCGGACTGTCACGTATGTCGCAGCGCTGGTATGTGGTCTCGCATTGTCATGCTGAAGTTGAGGGTCTCCACGTGTGGACGAATTCTATTTATTGGAAACTTGATTATACACGCTCCTTCTCACGAACCGACATACGTAGTTACGTTACACTCCGCCATGTTACACGTTACAGTTCGGAGCCCTCTAGTTGCAGAGTGCCGCAGGTACATAGACGTAAGAATAAATATGTAGAACGCTAATAACGTTTGTTTTATTTAAAAAAGTTTTATGAGTTTTCACACAAAAAATTCGGACACATTACTTTACAGCATGCCCTCATACATCCATACTCCCCAAAGCACTGTGAAGTGCGCGGCAGAGGATACTCCCCATTGTAACAGTTACTACGGTTTCTTTCTGCTTCATTCACATATGGAGGACGGGATGAATGAATACTTACATGCCTCTTCGCGCGCCGTAGAGTAGGCCAGTTGACTTCTTCAAACATCGCTGCGACTCTCTCCCGTGCGCCAAACAAACTTCTCGCCATTCGTGACCTTCTCTGTATACGTTCAGTATCCCCTGTTGTTCCTATTCGGTACGGCTACCATACACATGAACAGTATTCTAGGATGCATTTCAGGAATTATTTGTAATCAATCTTCTTTGTAGATTGATTGTATTTCCCTAGTTTTCTACCACTGAAGCGAAGTCTGCTATCTGCTTTACCCACGACCGAGCCCATGTGATCATTCCGTTCCATATTCCTACAAAGTGTTACGCCCAGGTACTTTTATGAACTGGCCGACTCCAGCTTTTACTCGCTGATGCTACAGTGATAGAATACCACATTTTTTCATGTTGTGGAGTACACAGTTTTACATTTGCGATCGTTTAAAGCAAGTTGCCAATCTTTGCCCAACTTTGAAATCTTATCAAGATCTGACTGATCATTTATGCAGCTTCTTTAAGGTAGTACTTCATTACATATAACTGCATCATCTACAAAAAGTCTGAAGTTACTATTATTACTGTCCGCAAGGTAATTAATGTGCAACTTGAACAGCAAGGGTCCCAACACTCTTCCCTGAAGCACGCCCGAAATTACTTGTACATCTGAAGATTACTTTGCATCTATGAGAACATGCTGTGCCCTCATTACCAAAAAGTCCTCAAACTAGGCGTACTCGTAAATTTCTCTTGATACCCCATGCGATCGTACTTTTTATAAATGGCTCTGAGCACTATGGGACTTAACATCTATGGTCATCAGTCCCCTAGAACTTAGAACTACTTAAACCTAACTAACCTAAGGACAGCACACAACACCCAGCCATCACGAGGCAGAGAACATCCCTGACCCCGCCGGGAATCGAACCCGGGAACCCGGGCGTGGGAAGCGAGAACGCTACCGCACGACCACGAGATGCGGGCGTACTTTTTATAATACCCATAGATGTAGTACTTGTTTATTTCTTGTGTCAGAAGGATTCTAAATAATTAAATTAAACATATACATAATCACAAAAGAATCAGTATTATATATACGTAGGTTACAAAAAAATTTATTAACAGGACACAGGAATTGGCCAAATCTACGTTCATTTAACATTTCTCTGAAACTGAGCTAAGCCTAGGACACTGTCACTGGCAAGCGATAAATCTTACTCTGTGTGTACGGAGATGGACTGAGAGGGCACTGCAACGCATGGCTGACTGTTTTTTAGCCGCGCTCGCATTTGTTGTCCTCTAATGTGGAGCCCCATGACTTAGTCCTGACAACAGCAATTCTGATTTAGTTAAGGAACTCCTAACACCCTAGTTCTCGTTGTAGCCAGCCGTAAGACATTCACGCGGCGCCGTAGATTCTTGGTGCTTAGATTTTCGCTTTGTAAATCTTGTCTTATGTGGTGACTCTTCAAAAAGTTTCGATATCTGAAGGTAACGGCCAAACAGTGAGTGAGCTTCATCGTACCATCAGTCGTTTTGATCAGCAGTGAATTATCGACGAATACTTGGAGGTGCGACATCAGCAAGACATTAATAAGGGGCGTTCAACAAGTAATGAAAAAACTTTTCTTCGTCCAATTTCGGTTGAAAAATGCGGAATTTCTTGGGGGACATCGTGGAATATTCCCGCTTCCGCCCCTACATTTTCATGAAATTCCGATGGGTGGCGGTGCTATACGTACCCTTGAAAGTGACATCAGTGACGGAGTATTTCCCAAGCACAGAGCTGCCACTGAGTTTCTCTTGGTTGTCAACCAGAGCGTCGCAAATATTCCTAACCGCTTACAGAATGTCTACGGAGACCTAGCAGTGAACAAAAGCACGGTGAGTCGTTGGGAGAGGCGTCTGTCCTTGCAACAAGATGGCGAAAATCTGTCCCGGTCTCCTGTGTGCCGGCCGGCCGGGCGCAGCTGTGACTCCCTCAGTGTTGGAACGTGGAGACACTCTCATTCAAGGTGATCAACGGATCACAGTCAAACCTGTCGCTTCACAACTGGGTGTCTCTGTTGCTAGTGCTGACACGCTCGTCCACCAGTTGAGGTTCAAATGGTTCAAATGGCTCTAAGCACTATGGGACAACATCTGAGGTCATCAGTCCCCTAGATTTAGAACTACTTTAAACCTAACTAACCTAAGGACATCACATACATCCATGACCGAGGCAGGATTCAAACCTGCCACCGTAGCAGCAGCGCGGTTCCGGACTGAAGCGCCTAGAACCGCTCGGCCACAGTGGCCGGCCCAGTTAAGGTACTCAAAGGTGTGTGTGCCCGCTAGGTTCCTCGCCGCCTAACACAAGACCATAACCAGCAATGAAGGAGCATGTGTGCGGAACTGACTGCGCGATACGAGGCAGATGGTGACGTCGTCACAGGCGATGAAAGATGGTTGCATCACTTCGGATCGGAATCAAAATGGCAATCCATGGAGTGACGTCACACCTCCTCTCCGCTGAAGAAAACGTTCCAAGCCGCATCCTCAGTCGGTGAAGTCATGGGACTCTAAAGGGGTTATTCCGTTTGATATGCTTCCTCATAGTGCAGCGATCAACTCGGAAGTTTATTGTGCTATCCTCATGAAACTGAAGAAACGACTTCAGCGTGTTCGTTCAAATGGTTCAAATGGCTCTAAGCACTGTGGGAGTTAACAACTGAGGTCATCAGTCCCTAGACTTAGAATTACTTAAAACTAACTAACCTAAGGACGTCACACACATCCATGCCCGAGGCAGGATTCGAACCTGCGACCGTAGCAGCAACGCGGTTGTGGACTGAAGCGCCTGGAACTGCTCGGCCACAGCGTGTTCGTCGACGTAGAAATGCGAACGAACTTCTCCTTGTCCATGCCTCTCACAAATCTGTGCCCCAGAGAGAAGCTCTCAGAACTTCATTGGACTGTTGTTCCTCGTACTCCCAACAGCCCAGATCTCACACCTTCCGACTTCCATCTGTTTGGTCCAATGAAGGATGCACTCGAAGGGAAGCCGTAACTGGACGATGTGGAGGTTATTGATCCAGCATGTCGTTGACTGCGACGTCGACCAGTAGAGTCGTACCATGTGGGGATGCAGGTTCTCCTAGTAAGGTGACCTTACGCTGTCGCAGTGAAGGGAGATTATGTTGGAAAATAGGGTTTTGTTGCCAGATGAGTATGGAATCATATGGTGTATTGGGATCCTGAATAAAACTAACTTGATTTCAGAACAAAATGTGCTGCATTACTTATTAACGCTCGTCGTATCTTCTCGACATTTGGTACTGAGTATAATGCTTTCTGAAAATCGAGAACTACTGCACCTACCTGATTGCCTTGATCCATGGCTTTCAGGGTGTTGAGTGAGAAGAGTGTGATTTTTGTTTCACATGATCAGTGCTTTTCGGAGTCCATGCTGGGTGGAATGGAGGAAGTTATTCTGTTCGGGGTACCTTGTCGTTAAGCAGGAAAATATCCCTAACCTACGTTAAGCAAGCAGTGCCAGTAGTGTCGAGGATTGAGAACCATGTACCGCCGCCGCCGTCAGTGCTGGGCTTCTCCTTGATATTCGTGCCGGCGGCCCAGGGCAGCGGCAGTTGCCTACTTGGCGTTCGACGCGGCGTGGAACCGCTTCCGGCGCTCTGAGCACGACTTCCGGCAGCTGGCGGACAATGGGCGCCTTCTGAGGCGGCGGCACCGCTACTGCAGGCCGGCACGGGGCGCACTGCACCGCGCCTGCCGCTGACCGCCACACCTGCACAGCGCCACTGCGGGGGCCTACCGGTTCTGCAACTGGGCAGTCTCTCCCATCTCCTGCGTCATTGTAACTGTGCTCCAATGAAATTATATCACTTACGTAAATGTCACCAACATTCCGTATAGTTCAGGCAAAGATTCTTAGCACGCCAATACGTATGCCGTACTTTGTCTTCAAATCGCCCCATCTTCGAGGCAGAAGATTTTTTTTTTTTTTCAACTTGTCATGAGCAGTGCTCCTTGTCAGTATGCACGATGGCAACTAGCAACCCTGATGAGAACCTACAAAGCAGAGGAACTGCAATCCCAAAAAAAATTTTTCGAGGTTCAGAAAATCACAGCAAAATTTTGCCGGCCGGTGTGGCTGTGCGATTCTAGGCTCTTCTGTTTGGAACCGCGTGACCGCTACGATCGCAGGTTCGAATTCTGCCTCGGGCATGGATGTGTGTGATGTCCTTAGGTTAGTTAGGCTTAAGTAGTTCTAAGTTCTAGGGGACTGATGACCACACATGTTAAGTCCCATAGTGCTCAGAGCCATTTGAACCATTTTTGAACAGCAAAATTTTGATGTAGGTATTGCACAGTCCAAAGATGCCATTCATGCTGCGTATTTGGACGCTGAAACATCACATGCTATTCCGTGATTAGTCATCGAACCACAGATGCAGCAGCTGACGTTTTTCAGTACGGTATGTGCGGCTTGTGAATGGCTAATATGCATTGGAGCCTGGTTATCACTTCTCGCTTCAACTAAGCAACTTACAAAGAGTAGGTTATCTGAATTTCATATACAAAACTGACGTTTACCAAAACGACTCTTCTAACGCTAGACGGCACCCGCATTTCGAAGTGCGTCGTCATTCTAGTCACTGAAACTTCCTGGTAAATTTAAACTGTGTGCCGGACCGAGACTTGAAATCGGAACCTTTGCCTTTCCGAGCTCGAGTCTCGGTCCGGCACACAGTTTTAATTTGCCAGGAAGTTTCATATCAGCGTACACTCCGCTGCAGAGTGAAAATTCTCATTCTAGTTTCTGCCGGCACGGTAGCTCAGCGTGCTCGGTCACAGGGTTAGCTACCCTGTGTAATAAAAAACTGAGTGAACGGATCAACAAAGAACCTGAACGGGTGTCATCGGATGTCCGCCACGAACAAATCCAACGAACAATATAGAACAAAATGAGATTTAAAAAAAAAAGTGGCTAGTGTTGCTGCCTCTGGATCACGGGGACCCGGGTTCGATTCCCGGTTTGGCTGGGGATTTTCTCCGTCCGCGGACTGGGTGTTTGTGTTGTCCTCATCATTCCATCATCATCATTCTTGACAGTGGCTAAACTGGACTGTGCAAAAAATTGCACTGTGTAAAACTTGGGACTTTGTACGGGCGCTGATGAGCACGCAGTTGAGCGCCCCACAAACCAAACATCATCATCATCATCCTTGTCACTGAGAGTCTCGAAGATTGTTTCTGAGCACGGAAATTGGTAATTTGTGGTAAGGTCTGATGGGACCAAAATACTTAGGTCATCGGTCCCTAAGCCTACTCACTACTTAACCTAACTTAAATTAACTTACGCTATGGACAACACACACACCCATGCCGGAGGGAGGACTCGAACCTCCGATGGGGGAGCCGTACGGAACGTGACAAGGCGCCATAGACCGCGCGGCTATCCCGCGCGGCTTCTGAGTACGTTTAGGAAACTTCTCGGCGTTTCTCTTCGACCTACTACACTGGTGGAATCTGTCCGCCCCCGGGTAGCTGAGTGATCGGCGCGACAGAATGTCAAGGGCCCGGCGTTGAACCCTCTGCCAGGCACTTAAATGTGACTTGCAGAGTATCCATGTATGTAGGCGTATTGTGTGTAGACACCTTGATTTTTACAAGTCGAATTAAAATGTTGTCTGCACAATTATGTGTGTGTGTTGTTGGGTGTGTACTGCAGATACTTAACAACATTGCACAAAACAATAGCTACACCAAGGAGACAGCATGCTAATACCATGTAACACCGCCCTGAACCCCAAAAAATCGCAGCTCAGTCGGAAAGTTGGCTCAGGAATGAGAGTTTTTGTTACGACACGCCCCTGCGTACTGACATCATAAGATGTCTTAGGTCGAGAGGATAACACAGCTATACACTACCCGAGCAGAAGTATCCGGACACCTTCAGGTGGTGGACCAAAATATGGGAATATAAAAAACACAACACATTATTGTGGTATCCGAAGAGCGATATGCCAAGCAAGGTGGCGACGGAACTACAAGTGAATACAGTCGCTGGCAGAAGCAACGACGAATGAGACATGCTGGCGTAGACATGCCCAGAACAGTTTCCGTAGGCTACCGCATCAGATCGCTTACTTCCGTCTGAGTGCAATGGCGCTCCGGCCAGTCGGCAATCGTCGCCGAAGACGACAGCCGCGTCTCTCTCCCGAGCAGCAGAGCGACAATTGAATAAGACAGAACTCGGCATAAGAGTTTATAGTCCATTGTACTCTGTGAGAGGAGACTAGTGTCGTGTCTGTAACAAGTAATACATTAATGTTCCGTGACTATTAAACGCTCGTGACATCCCTGTGGACATGGATTGTAACAAAGTTAAGTATTTCATCTAGTTCAAGTTGTAATAAGGAGATCTAATATTTTATGTGTTGTAGTATCTTCTCGGGCCCTAAAGGAATAGAACTAAGAACCCACCACTGTACCGATGGGTGTTATTTCGTAAGGCACAACAATTACCATGTTCTAATGTTAGTCTAACAGCAGCTCTGGCTAAAATACTTCTCATTACGAGAGACTCGTCGTAGTATGAGAGTGGTGTAGTTTTTGCAGTGGAATATTTAGCTTTGAACCGTCTAATCTACTCCCCCAGATTTCCCTGGTATTCGGACGTGACGAAAACATAGATGTTAAAGTAATATATTCCAATACACTGATGAATTCTTTCAGCGACAGATGCATTTTCCGTAAGCATTTACAAAAATGTTCAAACATTAATTGTCTTCTACTAACATGACTGACAAAACAGCAACTGTTGCAGGCCTTGCGTCAACACAATGGTCAAACAGCGACTGACCCCAAGTGCTTTGCACCACTCATTATATACACTATCTACGATCTTTGGCCTATTATCAAAAACAATTAGATTTACTGATTCATAATGAAAAGTTAATGATTTAAAACAAACTGTTAGTACGGTTTTAAAATAAAAAATTATCATTCATACTGAATACATTTCTAAACATTGTTCTTTTGACTTTTTTGTGGAAATTTGGTTTTGAATTTACAATAACAATTCCTATCACAAAATCATTAATTACATCTTGATTCCAGGTTGCATTTTATACCTAAAATATAATATTAATTTAGGTACGGTACAAAATGCCAAAACGGAATTTCAGGTTAAAATTCTTGATGATTATTAAGTAGCATCAAAATGACTGAAAATCAATAGTGTTTACATCAGAATTTTCCAGAATCGTTAGTGAAAAAATAAATTATAACTGATCTAATTGGTTTTTCGCTATTGATATGATACATGAAGTCACGTTAAATACATCAGATGACTGATAAATGTTCCAAAAGTCTGTTTTCAGGTAATTGTAATTTAAGAATTTTGCTGCTAAATTACTAGCTTAATTGCAACATTGATATTTCTTCTACCATTTCTGTGGTAATCTAATAATGCAATCACGAGAACGAAACTATAAATATTGCTGAAAATTACAACAATATGTTAATTTGCATCGTTTTCTAACTAATTATAGCTTTCTATTAGTTACAGTTAAATTAATTGAAATAATGATGGTTCGATATATAAGTGAGCCATACAATTTAATTTGCTGATAGAAATTAAGAAAAACCATACTTTCTAACTTTTGCCCATTATATATTCTGGATTAGGTAACACACATTCTGGGCAACGGCCTTGCCGCAGTGGACACACCGGTTCTCGTCAGATCACCGAAGTTGAGCGCTGTCGGGCGTGGCCGGCGCTCGGATGGGTGACCATCCAGCCGCCATGCGCTGTTGCCATTTTTCGGGATGCACTCAGCCTCGTGATGCCAATTGAGGAGCTACTCGACCGAGTAGTAGCGGCTCCGGTCACAGAAAACCATCGTAACGACCTGGAGAGCGGTGTGCTGACCACACGCCCCTCCTATCCGCATCCTCAGCTGAGAATGACACGGCGGTCTGATGGTCCCGATGGGCCACTTGTGACCAGAAGACGGGGTGCTTTTTTTTAACATACAAGCTGCTAAATTTTTAATGATATCGAAGCATTCATTAACTACCCTATAACTAGCCCTGTTACCATGTCTAAACAGCTTTCTGTCGTCTCAGAATGTACAAGTACAGGTACTGTATAGTTTTCAAGGAAATCTTATACCGTTCTTCCTGCAAAATAGTTGCAAGTTCAGAAAACGATGATGGGGGTGGATAGCGATCACGTACCCTTTCTCCAAAGTAGACCAGAAAAGCACAATAATAGTGAGCTCTGCTAAATGTTGTGACCAGGGCAGATGCGAAAGTTCATTCTCGTGCCCACAAAACCAACCATGAAACAGGAACCCAGTCGTCTTGGAACTCAGTATGACCACTGGGGTACAAACATTGTACCATAGGATGGACCTGATGAGCGAAAATGGTCACATTATCCTAGGTACTAATGGGACCTTGAAGAGTAACCCTAGGGCCCATGCAATAGCACGGTACGGCTGCCCTAATCATCATCGAAACCCCGAAATGTTTTATTCCTGGGACATAAACTCAAAGTTCGAACACTCGTGCGACTAAATAACTTTCTTCCATTGCTCCACAGTCCAGGAGTTACGGCTTCGGCACCACGTTTTCCTGTTAACGGCATTTGCATCACAGATGTGTGGTTACGGAATTCCAGCTCACCCTACAGTTCCCTGCTTATGGAGCACCTTTCATGATTTTGGCGCTGACAGGCATCGCAAGTGCGCCGTTCAGTTCCGCAGTGATTTTTCTCGCTGTCGTCCCCTTATTTTTCGTCACAATCCTCATCAATGGTCCTCTGTCACGATCACTCAACACACACTTTCTTTATTGGTTAAAAATAGTCTTGGTTGCAATTTTAGTTTTTTATTTTTCAACGGCGCGTTTCAGCTTATTTAGGCATCATCAGGTTATCTTAATTTGGTATTTCTTAGAAGAATCCTTTAGTCAGTGTAGCCAAAAGGCATCGTCGAATATATCAGGCCAACATCGCCTTCGTTAAACTCAGACGATGCCCTTTGGCTACTACACTGACTAAAGGATTCTTCTAAGAAATACCAAATTAAGATAACCTGAAGATGCCCAAATAAGGCGAAACGCGTCGTTGAAAAATAAAAAACTAAAATTGCAACCAAGACTTTTTAACCAATACTGTTAAGCACTGGTTTGCTGTATGCCACATATGGATTGGAAGAACACACTTTCTTCTGCGTTGTGACTTAGCGGATGATGTTTTTCCGCTTTCTCTGTATGTTTTGTAACTTTTCGATTCGGAGCGTTTTGAAACACCAAACAGGTCGGCTACCTCGGTGCACAAGCACCCACCATACGAGCGCCAATGTCTTGCCCACGTTCGAATTCAGTTACCTCCGACACATTGCACACACACCTACATAGAACAGCGTTCTGCCCGCTACTGACACGTACAGCCAACGTACTGAGAATAATGCACAGGTGCCGTCCGTGGTCAAATACAATATCTCAAACTGCAGGCTTTATAGCATCTGCATTTATGTTCAAGCATGCTTTTCTTACGGTGTTTCCATATTTTTGTCCAACCCCTGTATTAATGGTCAATAATTATTAAGCGTCAATAAGATGGGATGCATCCACTCTTTTCTTTTATGGTGGCCTGTGCTCTGCTGGGACACTTTAAATGCAGTGTTTGAATGTCTGTGGAGGAATGGCAGCCCACTCTTACTCAACAGCCGAAACAATAGAAGGAAGTGATGTTGAACGCCGGGGTC
The DNA here is from genome assembly GCF_021461395.2 of Schistocerca americana. Classification (NCBI taxonomy): domain Eukaryota; kingdom Metazoa; phylum Arthropoda; class Insecta; order Orthoptera; family Acrididae; genus Schistocerca; species Schistocerca americana. The sequence continues at coordinate 567,874,832 of NC_060120.1, forward strand.
TCGAGCAAAGTCAGCGATGTAACTTGTCCCAGAGGTTTTTCCATTGTGTTTTCCACTGTGGGCGGGCTAGCACATTTCAGGAATGTTACTGTCCACAAACAATTGCCTCACAAATGATGCTTTATGACAGGCTAGATTGTCATTCTGATACAAAGAAGCGTCGTCTCCGAGCTGTTCCTCATCTGTACTCAGAATACAATGGTGTAAAATGTGTTGGTATCCTTCCAAATTATCGGTTTCCTAAGCGCAGTAAGGAGACAACACTCTAACCAAGAAAAGCTCCCCAACATCCTAACGCCAGCTCATTCGTACTTCGCTGTTGGCGCTACACATGATGGTACGAAAAGTTCTTCAGGCATTAGCCAAATCCAATCCCTTCCATCAGACTGCCAAAGGTCATAGCACGATCACTCACGAGTGATTCCTTACACTGAATTCATGCGATTTTTACAGCTACCCTCCGCAACGTTAGACGGTCACTGTCAGTCAGTACATAAGGTCCACGTGGTCTTCGTGACAGTCGAACAATCCTTTCATCCTTACTCTGGGAAACTACGATCACAATCATAGGTGGAAGCGTAAGAGGCCAAAGACACTACTAGCTAGGGCGTAAATAACCACCTATGGCAAGCTAACATACACCAACAAGCGACAAACGTCGTCAAGCCCCTGCATATCAGCAACGTTGATTGGAAATTACCAGCTGCTATTACAGCCGACCAAGAGGCCACAGAAGGGAAACCGACGAGATCGCCCACTGACACACAAACAAATCCCCAACATCACCCTACACTGTGCATTCGATATATGACCTATCAGACACAAAAACGATACTAAACCTAACTGTTACAGGTTGCTGACGCTGATCGAGAATTCAACACCGGCACCCAGCGGCAGCCGCCGAGCAACAGCACCGCACAACATCAAAGGTATCGACATACCCACTGCTAACAAAGCCTACCCTTGCATGACCTATCGCAGGCAGCAAGACATCCGCTACTGCTCTTACCACCCGACATAACTATCGCAGAGGCTTTTTTTTCCCCTTGGCTCTTGCCTTTTTTTCCTCTGCCCTTCAAACCGCTACCCTTCTTTCGACTTCGACCCAATCTATCTCCAGATGAGCGCGTACTAATAGTTAACCTTAACCAGACGTTCGCTAACATCGTAATACCCACATCCTGTGACACCTCACTTTAGTGAAAACTGACCCTTATGCAGAGATGGTAGTAGACCTTTCGAGCTGGCCGTCATGCCGGTGTAACGGCCTTGCCGCAGTGGATACACCGGTTCCCGTGAGATCACCGACGTTAAGTGCTGTCGGGCATGGTCGGCGCTTGCATGGATGACCATCCAGACCGCCATGCGCCGTTGCCATTTTTCGGGGTGCACTCAACCTCGTGATGCCAATTGAGGAGCTACTCGACCGATTACTAGCTGCTTCGGTCAAGAATACCCTCATAACGACCGGGAGAGTGGTGTGCTGACCCCACGCCCCTCCAATCCGCATCCTCCACTGAGGATGACACGGCGGTCGGATGGTCCCGGTAGGCCACTCGTGGCCTGAAGACGGAGTGCATCATGCCGGTGTGGGTGTGGAGGGGCTCCATTTCTTTTTTATTCGTTTAGCTGTGGTTGTTCCTTTGCATTTCCACTTCAGCAACAGTCGACTTAAGCTTAATTATAAGGGCTGTATTATAAGGGCTGTATTGTCCCTGATGGATTTGTTACTCGAGTGACATTCAATAGCTAATTCATGTTCGAAGTCAGTGTGTTGTGCTGACGGACTCATTCTGTTGTTACTGCTTCTTTAGTGAGAGCACAACACTCTCAGCCTCCATATAAAATGGCGGGTCTGCTTCTCGGCCAATTCTGCATCACGCAGTGGTGTCCGGATGCTTTTGATCACGTAGTTTAGTACCGACCCAGGGCGCAATTTTAGGTACCTCAAATTAATGGAAATGTGACTGTACTGTGACATTACTTCGGGCAACGGCCGGTGCCATTTCACGAAACCTCTTCCACAAGGCTGGGCCCGGCCTTCCGGGTCGGTGATCTCAGTGAGACGCGTGCTCGCCACGTGTGACGCTCGGCCCTCCACCGGAACGGGCGCTCCGGACGCTGCTAGGCCCCGGTGGCCACTACTTCATTCTGGACGAGTTGGACCGGTCCGACTCTTCCAGGCTGCGCCTTAGCTTGTAGCCTCTCACAGGTCCTGAGCTACCGTTGCTGCTCAGACGCACACCTCTCAGGGGTCTTGGTAAAACAGTACCGCACAATTTGATCTCATGAAAACATGTGAGTCGTTCAGTGTTTATGGGTGTGTTTTAAAACCCCTTACTCCACAAAAGGTTTCGATAACTTATTCGTCTTGTAAATGTCTGAAGTACAAGTTTTCAAACTGGTTGACGGGGCCAAGTTGAAAAGTTCCCGTACACGCTGATACACATAGTTGAGATCAATGAAGTTTTTTTGTTGAGTGACGACATCTGTTTATAACTTTTTTTTAGAAACGTTGTGAGTCTGTGTATCTGCTTTCTGCTCGTATCTCACACGTATTTCACACTTATACATGATGAACCAGAACTCCACTGACAAACTTTCAGATCTTGTTCAGTGACATCTTCTGAGTGCTCGTTACAGAGTTCTTGCATTTCTCTTGATTTCTTGCCTCTCTAAGCTTTGCATCTGTACTGCGGTGAAAAACGTGCACAACAAAGCAGATGCCACGGGTATTCACTGTGTGTCTTGTTTCCATTCGCTCACAGTACCTGCTGTTGACAACACCAATGCCGTCTTTAATCCGATGCCCTCAGTTTGGAATTCAGTACTGCTCGGTCCTGTCTAGGGTTTTGTTTTTCCGGCAATATTAGTTGTGCGCTTACACTGATTCACAGCAGTACTATGAACAGGTTTACCGATCAAGAGTTGGCAGATATGCACCTCGTGATGGGTTCACTGAATGTAGTAGAAGAGAGGCACGTAGCACTACTCTGTGTTTTTCGTGTTGTACGTTTTGGTAATCACATATTAGGAGCTTTTTGGCTGTTGTGAAAGTATTTTCACAAAAACAAGGATGAGTGTGGTAGCAGACCGAATAAAGCATAATTACACTATGTCGATACCTTTGACGAGCATCAGAAAACCACGTATCCCTCATACACGTACTCAGCAGGTACCTGGAACAAGCTCTCAAAGTTTTTGCGTGGAGTTCTGACTCACCCTGCATATACACCTCAGCAGGACGTGGCATAGACTCGAATAATGTCTGAAATAGTGCTGGAGGGAACTGACACCATGAATCCTGCAGGGCTGTTCATAAATCCGTAAGAGTACGAGGGGGTGGAGATCTCTTGTGAACAGCACGTTGCAATGCATCCCAGATATGCTCAGTAATGTTCGTGCCTGGGGAATCTGGTGGCCAACGGAAGTGTTTAAAGTCAGAAGAGTGTTCCTGGAGCCACTCTGTAGCAATTCTGGACATGTGGAGTATTGCATTGTCCTGCTGGAATTGCTCAAGGCCGTCGGAATGGTTCGAATCCTGCCTCGGGCATGGATGTGTGTGATGTCCTTAAGTTATTTAGGTTTAAGTGGTTCTACGTCAACGCCACTGATGACTCAGATGTTAAGTCCCATAGTGCTTAGAGCCATTTGAACCATTTGAACCGTTGGAATGCACAATGGACACGAATGGACGCAGACAGAATGCTTACGTACGTGTCACCTGTCAGAGTCGTATTTAGACGTATCAGGGGTCCCATATCACTCCAACTGCACACGCTCCACACCATTACAGAGCCCCCACCAGCTTGAACAGTCCCCTGCTGACATGCAGAGTCCATAGATTCATGAGGTTGTATTTGAAACGAGGCTCGTCCGACCAGGCAACATGTTTCCAGTCATCAACAGTCCAATGTCAGTGTGAGGAGCCCAGGCGAGGCGTAAAGCGTTGTACTGTGCAGTCATCAGCGGTACACGAATGGGCCTTCAGCTCCGAAAGCCCATTTCGATGATGATTCGTTGAATGATTTGCATGCTGACACTTGTTTATGGCCTAGCATTGAAATCTGCAGGAATCTGCGGAAGGGTTGCACTTCTTTCGCGTTGAACGATTCTCTTCAGTCGCCGATGGTCCTGTCCTTGCAGGATCTTTTTCAGGCCGCAGCATTGTCGGAGATTTGATGTTTCGCCGGATTCCTGATATTCACGGTACACTCGTGAAACGTTCGTTCTGGAAAATCCCCACTTCATCGCTACCTCGAAGATGCCGACTGTAACACCACGTTCAAACTCATTTAAATCTTGATAACCTGCCATTGTAGCAGCAGTAACCGATCCGACAACTGCGCCAGACACTTGTTTTATATAGATGTTGCCGACCGCAACGCCGTATTCTGCGTGTTTATCTATCTCTGTATTTGAATACGCATGCCTATAGCAGTTTCTTTGGCGCTTCAGTGTATTTCAAAAACGTTTAGTATATTTTATACATATTTGTATTTTTCATCCGTATCTCTAGAGAATTTCGCCCAACTATTTCATCTGAATTCTGAGGAAATTTGTAATTCTGTCAGTAACTAATTGCCGTTTCGAGAGAAGCGACTGCCGCTAGCAACTGCCTGATCCTCCGCTGCCTCACACCATCCGATTATAGAGAGGACGTTAAATGTATCTGTGGTATTGAGCCGAGTTGCAAGAACTTTTGCTCCGAAAAAAAAGCGATTGATGCAGTGAACAACGCAAATTAGAGACACGTTGTTATTAGTGACGTAAAGTGATGTTTCGCCACGATAATGTTCAGTGTGGTGATATTGCTTCCCATTGCAAACTACTTGTATACATCATGCGTGATGACACTCATGTGATCGAAAGACGAAGCGTTTGGGTCTACAGTCTGTGGAATATTTCAACGTATTACGGAAAGAACGAAAACTGCGATTTTGTCATTCATTCCAAAACTGATTTGTAAAAGTGTATTATTTGCTCCATTTTATCTAATAATTTTCGAATCGATGTTCATGATTCATGTCATTCGGATATTTCTGCAATGAGTAAAGTCATGAACTCTAACAGAAGTAGAAGAAACCCGCTTGGAACGTAATTAATAATAGATTTACCATATTTTCGTGGTAGCGAGCACACTCGCGTGGTCAATGTAACGATCTGTGGTACCATTAAAAATGGTATCATTGAAAAGGCAGCGGATGTTTTTACTGCTAGGTTTTTCTTCTGGGTATCTTTGTCTCACATGCCAATATCATACCACCGACTGCGTCTTGAGCATTATGTCTAATATGAGTCCCAGCATTCACCCGAGGTCCGCAGCTCGTGGTCGTGCGGTAGCGTTCTCGCTTCCCACGCCCGGGTTCCCGGGTTCGATTCCCGGCGGGGTCAGGGATTTTCTCTGCCTCGTGATGACTGGGTGTTGTGTGCTGTCCTTAGGTTAGTTAGGTTTAAGTAGTTCTAAGTTCTAGGGGACTGATGACCATCGATGTTAAGTCCCATAGTGGTCAGAGCCATTTGAACCAATCACCCGACTTCCATTACTCATGTATCGTTCATGCTTCACACTCTTCTCGAATTACATATTATAGTAGAACTTTCCGCCTGTCCTCTATAGAATAAATGACGCTCATCTCACGGGAACTGGTTGTAACGACTTTTGGATTCACATTTTTATTATTGCAAATTTTTATGACATTGTTCGGCTCAGTGAATGAAGGCTTTCACGATCGGATGACATAGTTGCTTCTAAATCTTTCGGGATGTGAGTTCGTGGTCGAAGAAACTCTTCTGTTCCTGACGTTTTCTCCAGGACTGCGGTGGACATCCTCAGAGCCGGCAAGACTCAACGGAGGAGTGCCTCTGAGGATGTCCAGCGTAGTCCTGGACGAAACGTCAGGAAAAGAAGAGTTTCTTGGACCACTACCTCACATCCCGAAAGATTTACCAGCAGGTATAGTGCGGTGTGACTTCTTAAATTCCTCCCTGGTTGTGTATTCAGGGTTTTTTTTATTTCAAGACGAAACACTCGAGTTTCAGTACTCGGTATTGCGAGATATGATTGTTACGGGCTAGCACTGAGAATGAGGTGAGGTCATCTGCTCGAAGGTATTACTTGAAGGATAAATAACAGCGTCGGTTGTGAAAGCCGAGGTTAACGACCGGGTGAGTGAAGGAAAGAAGAAGGTTAAGGGCTAAGGTCATCGGCGTCTAGATCACTAGAGATGAAGTACTAGAACCGTTTTACAAGGATGAGGAAAAACATCGGCCCGGACGTGTTTAAGGAACCACATTAGTATTCGCCTCAAGTCCTTCAGAAAATGGCAGAAAATTAGTCTGTGTGTCTATATGAAGATCTGAAAGCTGCATCTCTGTACTAATAATAAATCTGTAAAAGTGTCGTTTCTGTTTGTTTGAACAAGGTAATCTCTTTCATGGGGTTTCCACATGTAACTTGAGTATAGGGTGGAGCACCATAAAAACTTTATTTCATCACTATCGGATCACGAAAAAAAAGATATCGTAAATGAAAGTTTTATCCATACTAATATTATAAATGCGAAAGTAGCCCTGTTACATTTTCTATTTTGGCCCGCTGAACCGATGAAATTTGTTATGGAAATAGCTTGAACCATGAGGGAGAACATAGGCTGCTTTAGAAAGTGTTTAGTACATCATATTGATTTGAAGAACACTGCATGCATTGGGAGAAAATATTTACTCTTTGAAAAAGCTCTTTACTCTTTGACTTCTGATCTTTTTCATATTTATGAACTTTGTTGGTTGATATACGCTAAGTGATATGTCTCAAATTAATAAATACAATACCTACACAATCTCCAATGCGTTTAATCCACACTTTCGCACAAATTGTTGCATAGTGTATAGCTACGAGGGCTGAATGAATGGTAATGCCACCATCTTCGTTAATTGGGTTTGGATGGTAATATTTTAATGAATCAAACGCAGAAATAATCCTTAGAATGTGATCTTTAATTACCAATATTCACTTTCCACATAATCACCAGCCAATTGGATACATTTCTGCCAACGATGTACAAGTTTTCTGAAGCCGTCACGGAAGAAGTAGGCACTCTGTTTCCGCAACCGCAGTCTCACAGTTCTGTCAACGTATTCATCACAAGCATAATGATGACCCGGCAGATTGTCTTTCATTAGAGGGAACAGATGGAAGTCAGACGGTGCTAAATCTGGACTGTATGGAGGATGCCGTACGGTGGTGATATTCAGTCTGTGAAGTTCTGCTGCGGTGGCACGTGAAGTGTGTGGTTTGGCATTGTCATGCTGCAGGAAAACATTTCCTTTTCCTTTCGGACCTTTGTTAGCCGTCGTTTCAGAGTTTTGTAGTTGTTCCACGATAAGGAAATCAACATGGATAACACCATCTGCGTCCCAGAACACTGTGACCATAATTTTTCCAGCTGAGGGCTGCGTCTTGAATTTCTCTTCCTGGGGCGAGTCTTTGTGTCGATATTCCATAGGCTGACGTTTCGTCTCCGGGTCGTAATGGTGTAACGACGTTTCGTCTCCTGTCACAACTGAATGGAGAAAGGCGTCACCTTCATTCTCGTAACTTGAGAGGAGTTCCTGGCAAATTTCAAGTCTGTGCGTTTTCATTTCAGGAGTCAACATCCGGGGTACCCATCGTGCACAGATCTTCCGATAGCCACGAAAAGCAATAATGTGATCCACACGTTCTTGTGAAATTCCGATTGTGCTTGCAATTTCTCTCTGAGTGATATGACGATCGTCCTGAATCAATCTGTCAACATTTTGCTTGTGAAACTCGGTGGTTGCTGTCACAGGACGTCCTACTCTTTGTTCGTCACACAAGTCAGATGTTCCCGCCTCAACATCTTTAGACCTACTCGCCCAACGACGCACAGTACTCACATCAACACAATCACCATAAACTGCTTTCATTCTCTTAAGAAACTCCTTTGGGGTGACACCTCCTGCTGTCAAGAATTCAATGACTGCACGTTGCTTAAATCGCATTGACCGACCGTCTGCGCAGGGTTCCATACTTTACACTGTAACAACACAACCGTTCAATGCTAAGGCTTCCCGCAAACTGGAGCTGTAGGGAAGAGGCTACGGAACAAGCCAGTGCCTGCCGCATGCCAATGCTGCCAACTGTTGAAGAGTTGCGAAGGTGGAGGCATTACCCCTCGTACTTCAACAGCATGATGCATAAATGTGCATATTTGCCTATGTCCCTTTGTATGCACTGCTCGGCAGTGACGTTGTGCATGCCGATGTACCGTGAGTTGGGACAGTTTGGGAGGTTGGGCAGACAGTTGGGGGCAGCTGATATTTCACGTAAAGTAGCTTACTCACCCACCATCACTAATCATGACAAAACTACTGATATGTGAGCGCAGCTGCGGATGACAATTAGTCGTGAATAAGAGCTCAGTGTTGTAGCAGTGCCACAACGCTTATTAAATACAACATTCGGATTAAATTCACTTGTTATTTGACTTCTGTCATGTGTCGTATGCACTGCATTGCCAGACAGACCGTCAGCTTCGTCCCGCTTTTGGCACTGACAGTAGGGAGCAGGCTACGAGAATTGGGAGGAAATATGTTTGCTGAGAACCATTACATGGGCTGCTGGAGTGCCCGCTAAGAGACTGTGCGTATGCCCGTCAGTAGTCAAAAACTGCAAGTCAACTGGCACTTTGCTTGTTGTATGTTGATAACAGCCTACAGATCGTGTGTGACGCTGGGAGTTTTAACAAGTAAATTGAATCAGACTAGGTGATGCACTGGCTACGTACCCCTCCAGTATTCTCTAGTCATGCTTTACAGATAAGACGAAGAAAGATTTGTGTTTAATATTCTGTCAACAACAAAGTCACAGAATAGGACAAGGCTGAGGAAATTGTCGGTGTCCTTACTAAGGACAGTAGCTTTAGCCAACTTAGAGAAACCGTGAAAAATCTACTTCTGGAATCTGGACAGTGATACGACTCCTATTCCTCAAGAATGCGAGTCCAAGTGTGGAAGCACCGTTGTGTTAGTCTTCATCTGATATTCAATAACTAATCACTCATGGCACATTTATTTGACCTACTGCACCCGTACAGATGGATGAAATAACTAAATAAAATAAGGTCGACGAATCAGTGTTACTCAACGTTTGCTCTGAAATGCAATCTGTCGCATTAATCCATATAGAAATTCTCTGGCTCTAACTGCGTTGGTTCCATCCTACTTCCAGAGTTGTACAGTAATAGAGTGAATGTGGCTCAATTCCCGATCTGCAGAATGGTTGGGGATAGCAACATATAATTATTATTTGGCTACTTGCGCTAAAGAGTTTATAAACACAGGAGTCCTGGAAAATACTTAATAAATTCTTAATGATTTTCTATGCGCAGTCTATGATGAGAAGAGCATCCAAAAGGCCGTTCAGTGTAGGAGAAACCTTATGAACAATTTCGCCAGTGTTTTATTTTACGCGGAGAGTTTACCAGCTGTGAGATTACACCTGAGCAATCGACATACCCTTGTGGATTTCAGACTGATCTCTGTCGGTTGATTCTATGGATGAACAGATGCCCCCTGCAAGATGACGTAAATTTAATTACAGATATTGTGCAATGGGTAGCTTGATGAAGTTAAATAATTAAACAAGTGTAGTAGTAACACACATGAAATATGGGTGCTATAACTGACAAAGATGGGGTATTCATCAAACTACTGTACAAAGCAATGGTCGCTATACAGTCCTATTCATTACAAGTCTCTCTAGACTTCAAATTAAACATAAAGTGCAAAAATGACAGAGAACTGTTCGTGAAACATTAACACTGTTTATAGTTGCATCAAGCTGTTGCCGAGCGATTCTAGGCGCTTCAGTCCGGAGCCACGCTGCTGCTACGATCGCCGGTTTGAATCCTGCCTCGGGCATGGATGCGTGTGATGTCCTTAGGTTAGTTAGGCTTAAGTAGGTTCTAGGTCCAGGGGACTGATGACCTCAGATGTTAAGTCCCATAGTGCTTAAAGCCATTTGAACCATCAAGCTGTTAGCAAAATGGCAACGGTCGGAGAAAGTACCTGTAATGAACAAGTTACAATCAGCAGGCATTTGGGAAAAAAACGACTAAGTTCACACAAGCCACACATTGTTTCCCAACTGTTAATCAACAAGAAAGGAAAGAAGAACAGCAATAATCATGCATCCATCTACTGTCTTGATGAGCGCGTATTGAGCCTGTGACAGCAGATAAGCGTTCTCGAAGTCCTAACGTTAATCTGAATTCTTTGCATGCCTCCAACAGCTCGGTTTTCGAGCCCTGCTGTTGCTCATCATACTTGGGGTTCCAAGTGGCCATGAACGGATTCATTTATGGCTGCAAAATTCTTAAGTCATATGGCCTGCAACGAAGGCTGCTCTCTCTCAGAGCCTGGAGTCCACGTCTCCCGCTCAGTAGAAGTGTCCCCTGCCAAGTCTCGGATGGAAGCGTGTTCCACAGAGCGCTCCCACCAAGAAGTGAATTTTTACTCTTTCTTTTTGTGGATGAGCCTTGTGCATGATTTTGATTGCCAGTGACAGTGTGTCTGCCAAGTGCCAACCAGTCGTTCTACTTAGCGGGCAGCCTGCCTTCCACACTCAAATTTAATATCATAGGGGCTTTTAATGCTGGGCTCAGAAACAGGTGGCATCTGACGTCCTCTATCTGTCTGTTTTCACGTTCCAGCCACTAAGACCTCCTCTCCCTATGCACAGGCGAGCTCTGTTCTCCAACTTCAGAATCTATTTATGCTAACTGGTGTTAGTTGACCTTACAGTCGCTTAGCAAAAATGAACAACTTCAATTACCTTGGCGACAACCTGACGGCTGCTGGTGTCACATTCCCCAAGAACGAAAGGTGCCAGATGGCCTGTTCTCACCCCACATATTTGATCTTACCTCTAAACTGCCCCTTTCCCGGTCTTTCCCAGAATGTGCGACTCCTGAAGGGCTCAGTTCTTTACAATTGTGCACGCCCCATTGTTGTTAACTTGTGGGGAAGAGTTGCGACACGCCCCTGGAACTAGTGAATACGCACTACGTTACTCTGCAGTGACGCGTCACGCGAATGTTACTTTCGTCCTTGAGTTTTGCACCCCAGTTTATACGTACCGGATGTTCCTCCGAAGAGTCATCAGGCGTATTTTCTCTGATGTTTTAGCAGATATTTCCAGTTTAGCTTTTGCGGTGTGTAACTGGAGTCAGCCAAAATAAATAATGCTCCTCCCGTCTTTCGCTCGACGGGAGCCTTTTGCAATTATAAACGGTGATCGCCAAGGTGATGGAGAGTCGCAGTTCGTGTTCAGTCATAAGGGAATAGGAAAAAGAATTAAAAAATTCAAAATAACTGGAAGCCTACTTGACTTGGGTGATGAGACAAAGGCATTAAAAGCTCTTGCTTATCTTTCAGTTTCTTTAACGAAATTAGCGGACAGTGAAATCACAGCGATAAAGCAGACAGAAGGGCTCAAAGATGACCTACGAATCAAAAGGGTAGGACACTTCAGGTATTTCCGTGAGATCATGGAACCAACAGGGCTAGAAGCAAAAACACAGAGCTCGATTATAGAAATCCAAGACAGCGTCCGGGAGCACGCATAACATCTGCAACAAAATGTACATGTCCACAGATACAAAGGTTAGGCATTACGATACGGTGATTAAACCTGAAGCCCTATAGGCGAGCGGAACTTTTATTTTCAATATAAAAGAAGATTCGAAAAACATTCTGTAGGATGAACGAAGGATTATGAGAAAGATTCTTAGTCCAGAAAAAAACGAGGATGAATACAGACTGTAAAGCTGGAGAGAAATTATCAGACTTGGCACTAAACATAAGAAAACGGAGATAAGAATGAGGGTTACACGCAAGATTGTGATATACATAGGTTCGTTAGTTAATTCCTTGTTCCATTCATCAGGTTCATTATAAACGTTGTGATGTAGAACGTGTCAATGGTACATACAATAAACAATTAAAATAAAATAAACGTAGTATTTATACGGTTATAGTTACATTTACGGTTTGTTAACTACATCACAGTTTTTTCATGACTGCTAGTTTCTGCTTAAGAATTCCTGTGTGGTATAGAGAGAGTTATCAAGGAGAAACATCTTTAATCTACATTTGAAAACACTTGTGTTATTCGTAAGACATTTTATTTCCATAGGTAAATTGTCAAAGAGTTTTATAGCCGCACATTTAACCACTTTCTATGTCACAGATTCATTATAGGATGAAGCAGATGAGTTTCCCTTGTAGTGTAGTACTTGTGAATACCTCTGGCACTCTCAAATTTAGATGGATTGTTCATAACAAATTTTGTAACTGAATAAACGCGCTGTGAGGAATTGGTTGATATTCCCACCTACTTAAAGAGACACTTGCAAGATGTGGGTCTGTGAACCCCACACATAATTCTAATTATTTTCTTTTGTATAATGATTACTTTTTGCGTAAGTGTCGAATTACTCAGCATATTATTCCATAAGACATCAATGAATGAAAATATGCAAAATACGTTAACTTATTGACTTCCATATCCCCCCACCTAAGTTGGCAGTTAATCTTATGGCAAAAGCTGGTGAACCTAATTGATTATAAGATCTATTACAAGGCTTTTCCAGTTTCAGTTTTCATCAGTACGCGCACCTGAGAACTTACAATTTCTACCTTGTTTACTATTTCTTGTTGGTATTCTGGGTTAACAGGAGACGAGATAATTTGGACAGTACAAAAATGAATGAAAAGGCTTTTTTCAAAGTTTAATTTTAGGCCATAAAAATTAAAGAATATACCAGGGATCCAGCCAGATAAAAACATAATAGGTAAAACTCACATAAAAGCAGTGGAAGCAGTAGACAGGAATCTATTCAGTCAGAAGATGAACCGTTGAACAGTGCAGCCAGAAAATGAGGTTCCAAAAAATAAATAAAAAATAAAAAACAGGAACCAGGTAGAGTGAAAAACAGGCGACGGACAGAGAATGACAGTCACGTGGAAGAGCAGGAAAAAGAGTCTAAAAGTGCTGAGTGAGCCAACTTAGTCTACATTAATATGTACCTAAAATGGTGACGAATCAAAATATTCGTGTCAGTCCACAGCATGTCATCCACTGCACCACGTTACTCGCAGCATTAGGCAAAGGTCGAGGCAGCCCAATATGCTATAGGAAAGTAGCGCGATGATTTGTTTCTCTCTTTTTTTTTCTTTTCAGCCTCTGCGAGTGGAGAGAGAAAGAGAAAGAGAGACAGGGAGAGAGATACAACGATAGAGAGAACTTGGTTGAAGTCGTTTGCCGTACCATGATTTTGATTTACGAATGTGGAGTGTGCAAAATATTGACGCCCGTTATATGGACGGTGGGGCGTACCTCGTGTTGAATTATGAGAGGCAGACTACGGTGGAGGCTGGTCGACGCCTAACTGGACAGCTCCGCCCACCTCTGCGGCCGGTCCTGCCGCAACCGCGTCTCGGCCGCCACCCGCGGGCGGCTGGCCGCCCACACGCCTCTGGAACGGTCGCAGCCGGTCTGTGGTGACCTCCCCGAACGCAGTCGGTCCCCAGGCGATCGCCGACATGCACGACGTTCAGAACGGATTACGCAGAGTCTTGCTTAGACCCAAGTCCCGGTCGACTGCGTTCCTCTCACCAGTGGCATACCCATGTTTCAGCTGTGTCCGGCTCCTCCAGACGATGTCCCCATTTGTTCTTCGCCTGTTACGTTATATCTCCTTGTCAGCATAATATAGGACAAGTGGTCTTTATATTTGAAACGCCCCCTTTGAAAAATTAAGAAAGACTGTGCTGGTAAACTACGTTATTTGATTTTCAAACAGCTGAGCAAAACTGAACGTACTCAGACATTTTTCTCATTACTTATTCTGATCACCATGAAACTGACACACAATATTTTTAGCGCAACGCAATCTGTCTTTCAATAATCCCTACAAAAGAATGGCCCTGACTAACAATAACCTATACCTTTCATGAGTCACTTACCTCACAAAAATCTTCGTTACTCGAACTACTGCAATACAGCGAGCGCCAATACTGCCAGCTAAATAAAAGATTCTAACTTCTGAAGGCACTAACTACTGATAGGCATAGTTAGCAAATGAAAGATTTTGATGGAGAACAAACAATGTATTTACCTTAATAGCGTTCAAAAGTTATATTATATATGTATATGATTTTCTGACATCCAATTACACAAATTTCTTTTTTCTGACAGACACTCGTCTAGATCGTCGGCTCAAAACTCTGGCATCTCTCTCCCCACATCCACCACCGCTGGCGGCTCACCTCCAACTGCCCAATGCTACACGTTCTCCACATCGAACTGCCCAACACTACACAATCGAACATTACAACAATGAGTCCAGCCAGCCACAGACTGCACACAGCGCAGTCAGCGATTTTCATACAGAGCGCTACGTGGCATTACCAACATAAAAACCTAAACAGCCTACTTACATATTTAACTTAAATATCTCATCGGATAAGACAGAAGAAAGACGCGACATGAAGGAATTATCCGAATGGATGGAAATAGATATATGTCATGTGCGTCTACAGACAAACAAATGATTACAATTTTAGGGAACTGGGCAGTCAATAATAGATTGGTCCACCTCTAGCCCTTACACAAGCAGTTATTCGGCTTGCTATTGATTGATGCCCTTGAGTTGTTGGATGCCCTCCTGAGGGATAACGTGCCGAATTCTGTTCAATTGGCGCGTTAGATTGTTAAAGTCCCGAGCTGGCTGGAAAGTCCTGCCCATAATGCTCCAAACGTTCTCAATTTGGTAGAGAACCGGCGATCTTGCTGGCCAAGGTAGGGTCTGACAACCACGAACTCAAGTAGTGTGTGGCAGGGCATTGTATTGTTGAAATGTAAGCCCATGATGATGGTATCCCCAGGGAGGGTAACAAAACGGAGCGTAGAATATCGTAGAGGTACTGCCATGCTGTAAGGGTGCCGCGGAAGACAACCAAAGCTCGTCCTCAATGGTCATCGTGGTTCTGTTCAAAGCGGGACTCATCACTAAAGACAGTTTTACTCTAGTCAATGAGTTCTCGGCCGAATGTACGCAACTCCACTGCAAATAGGTTTGTTGATTTGCAGAGGTCAATGGTAGTGAGCGCAAGGGACGCCGTGAGCTTACCTCCTATTTCAGTGAGCCGCCTATTAATGGTCCTTGTGGTTACAGAAGCACCAGTTGCACGTCGGATTGATGATAATGATAAATCGAGGCTCTGAGTGCCCCTCGAAGACTGCTCGGTCCTCACATTCTCTCGTCTATCTAAGACGACCGCTTCCTTCTTGACGCTGTGTTCGGCCATGGTTCGCCCATTCCAGCCAACGTCGTCGAATAGTGGCATCGCTCCTATTAAAATGTCGAGCGATTCATCGACTACTCCAACGAGCTTTTTTGAGCTCAACTTCGGCCCTGTTTACTTGGTAGTTTTGAGTTTTCCGTATATACCTGTATCATTATCAATCTGTGACCAACTGGCATAAATTCTTCGTGTTGTTCTTCTGTATTAGCCACCAACTCAAAAGAATTGATTGGCCGCTTTGGAACGCCGATGACAGTGTGGTACTGGTACCAGCGCGTCATGTTACCTTCCGGCGCTGAACTAATTCATAGCAGTGAAGTAATGTGTGCGCACCAGTCGGTTGTATTGGATCAGAACAATGACGGGGATCGACGTGGAGACGTGACAGAATGGCAGCAAGTAGCTGTCGTGTCTGGAAGAGCAGGGACGAGGGACGAGCGTCACGCCTTTTCAGTGACGTCCGAATAACTGCTGTCAGGGAATGTGAGTCCATATCAGCAGAGCGAAGGCAGCTGCATAAAATGAACATTTGGAGGCGAGTACCTCGCGGAAGGCTATGCCCACAGCGGCACATGAAAATACTGTCAACGAGGTTAAATTTCTTGTCAACGGATTGGTGTCTTTCTCTGCTGCCCATCTGTCATTTCTCCATTAGCCAAGATAAATATTAATATTCTACCTCTCAGGTAATGTTAATTTTGTATTGATCAGGCTGATTTAGATATTCTGTTACCGTTAATCAATTAATGCACCACTAACTAGACAAACTTTTAAAATCTCCACTTAGCTAATTTAGTTATTTTTATGTTTTAATCCAGAATTTATGTTTTTAATCCAATATGTTAATATTTCTGGTTCACTAATATGAAAATCAAAAAGTCAGCCTACGTAATAATTAGCGCTAGTGATTATAATATATTCATAGTTTGTTGAATAATGACTATTTTCTCATTCCTACAGAGGCTTGTATAAGGTTTGAAGTACAGCAGTATTAAATCTATAAATACGGTACAGTTGACTTCACAAGTACTTTCAGAATACACACGAAAAGTGCAGGTTAAAAGTAGATGTATTTTCCGATGTAAACAAGCACAGGAATCGGTCGCATGGCAAATGCTGCTTTGTATAGATACCATTACCAATGAATCCAAAAGTCTATTCGCCATGTAACAGCTTTCAGATCTATTGAAAAAAGAAGGAGTTACAAGATACAGAATGAAGGTGAAAATACGTAAATACACGACTCCGGAAGCGTAATAGCCTATGGAATTGCAAATTTGCATAGGACAACTACAGTGTTCAAAATACAGTTGCCATACACTTAATACAGATGGAGATATAAGTATGTTACACCAGCAAATTTGAAACACACATCGACATAAATAAAGGTACATAACAAGTGATTCGCTGCTGTATTTCATCAAGCCATTTAATCCGCAGTAGCAGAGCCTCATACAACATACAGGGTGTAACGGGTGTAAGTGAAGATATTTTTATACGTGGTACCTTAATGCGTACACACATCGGTATGTTCTACATCTACATCTACATCTACATTTATACTCCGCAAGCCACCCAACGGTGTGTGGCGGAGGGCACTTTACGTGCCACTGTCATTACCTCCCTTTCCTGTTCCAGTCGCGTATGGTTCGCGGGAAGAACGACTGCCTGAAAGCCTCCGTGCGCGCTCGAATCTCTCTAATTTTACATTCGTGATCTCCTCGGGAGGTATAAGTAGGGGGAAGCAATATATTCGATACCTCATCCAGAAACGCACCCTCTCGAAACCTGGCGAGCAAGCTACACCGCGATGCAGAGCGCCTCTCTTGCAGAGTCTGCCACTTGAGTTTATTAAACATCTCCGTAACGCTATCACGGTTACCAAATAACCCCGTGACGAAACGCGCCGCTCTTCTTTGGATCTTCTCTATCTCCTCCGTCAGACCGATCTGGTACGGATCCCACACTGATGAGCAATACTCAAGTATAGGTCGAACGAGTGTTTTGTAAGCCACCTCCTTCGTTGATGGACTACATTTTCTAAGCACTCTCCCAATGAATCTCAACCTGGTACCCGCCTTACCAACAATTAATTTTATATGATCATTCCACTTCAAATCGTTCCGCACGCATACTCCCAGATATTTTACAGAAGTAACTGCTACCAGTGTTTGTTCCGCTATCATATAATCATACAATAAAGGATCCTTCTTTCTATGTATTCGCAATACATTACATTTGTCTATGTTAAGGGTCAGTTGCCACTCCCTGCACCAAGTGCCTATCCGCTGCAGATCTTCCTGCATTTCGCTACAATTTTCTAATGCTGCAACTTCTCTGTATACTACAGCATCATCCGCGAAAAGCCGCATGGAACTTCCGACACTATCTACTAGGTTGGTTGTTTCTTCTCTGCGTCGAACTAACTGATGTCTTCCGCACCGTCGTAAATGCACCACTAGGTAGACTACGCCAGTCAGTGACTAACCGTTTTGAGTCCACGCACACACTGTTCAACACGTGGCTTGCTGACTCGGGGCAAATAAACACTAATGGCTTGCTCCTGCCACATGTACTTAGAGCTACCTACCTAAAAACATACAACTTGTAATAGCTCTAATTATCAGTCTGCAAACGAAGGATAGGATGTGTGACTGCTGTGTACGGACGCAGGAGGAGCTGGCCACGCCGGCCGGTGTGGCCGTGCGGTTCTAAGCGCGTCAGTTTGGAACCGCGTGACCGCTACGGTCGCAGGTTCGAATCCTGCCTCGGGCATGGATATGTGTGATGTCCTTAGGTTAGATTGGTTTAAGTAGTTCTAAGTTCTAGGGAACTGATGACCTCAGTAGTTAAGTCCCATAGTGCTCAGAGCCATTTGAACCATTTTGGAGCTGGCCACTGTTCGCGAGCAGCTGAACGTGTTTATGGCCGCGGTCAGCCGTCTACAGGCTGCTGCCTCGGGGTGTAGCGGCAGTGGGGAGTCTGGTGCGTCGCATGGTACACCCCAGGTGTTAAATGCTTCACCCACTGTCCCTGCTGTCGAGACATCTTCGCGGGTACCGGACGCGGTTGGGCCACCCTCTCCCCAAGGGGAGTGGCGGGTTCAGCGAGCGGCGTTCGCGGCGCACGAGGCGGAGGGTCAATGTGGAAGCTGGCCGTGTGGCATCGCCCGCTCTGCCTGTGAGTGGACATGTGGCTGCTCCTTCAGCAAGGTCCGAGCAAGCACACGGGGGGGGGGGGGGGGGGTTTATTAATTATTGGGAGCTCCAACCTTAGGCGGGTGATGGAGCCCGTTAGGGAAATAGCGGAAAGGTCAAGGAAGAAGGCCAGTGTTCACTCTGTCTGCTTGCCGGGGGGTCTCATCCGAGATGTGGAGGAGGCCCTGCCGGCAGCGATAGAGAGCACTGGGTGCACCCGACTGAAAATTGTTGCTCATGTCGGCACCAATGACTCCAGCCGTCTGGGTTCAGAGGTCATCCTCAGTTCGTACAGGTGGTTGGCGGAGTTGGTGAACGCGGAAAGCCTCGCTCGCGGGGTGGAATCTGACCTAACTATTTGTAGTATCGTTCCCAGAACCGGTCGCGGTCCTCTGGTTTGGAGCCGAATAGAAGACTTAAACCAGAGGCTCAGACAATTCTGCGGAGATCTGGGGTGCAAATTTCTCTACCTCCGCTATCGGGTGGAGAAATGTAGGGTCCCCCTGAATAGGTCAGGCGTGCACTACACGCAGGAAGCAGCTACAAGGGTAGCGGAGTACGTGTGGAGTGCACATGTGGGTTTTTAGGTCAGAGAATTCCTTCCCTAGGCCCGACAAGACGCCTCCTGAGACGCGGCAAGGTAGGAGTAGGCAAAATGCAACGGGGAATAACAATATTAATGTGCTAATAGTAAAGTGCAGGAGCGTCTATAGAAAGGTCCCAGAACTGCTCTCATTAATAAACAGTCACAATGCCCACACAGTACTAGGGACAGAAAGTTGGCTGAAACCAGACGTAAACAATAATGAAATCCTAAACTCAGATTGGAATGTATACCGCATCTCAGGTCATCAGTCCCCTAGACTTAAGGGGACTGATGACCTAAGATGTTAAGTCCCATAGTGCTCAGAGCCATCCCCTAGACTTAGAACTACTTAAACCTAACTAACCTAAGGACATCACACACGTCCATGCCCGAGGCAGGATTCGAACCTGCGACCGTAGCAGACGCATCTGAAATGTAACGTCCACTGTTCAAAGCGCCGTCAGTGCGAACAAGAGGTGACCGAGACGTGTAACCAATGGCACCCCATACCACCACGCCGGCTGATACGCCAGTATGGCGACGACGAATACACGCTTCCAATGAGCGTTCACCGCGATGTCGCCAAACACGTATGTGATCATCATGATGCTGTAAACAGAACCTCGATTCATCCGAAAAAATGACGTTTTGCCATTCGTGCACCCAGGTTCGTCGTTGAGTACACCATCGCAGGAGCTCCTGTCTGTGATGCACCGTCAAGGGTAACCGCAGCCATGGTCTCCGAGCTGATAGTCCATGCTGCTGGAAACGTCGTCGAACTGTTCGTGCAGATGGTTGTTGTCTTGCAAACGACCCCATCTGTTGGCTCAGGGATCGAGACGTGGCTGCACGATCCGTTACAGCCATGCGGATAAGATGCCTGTCATCTCGACTGCTAGTGATACGAGGCCGTTGGGATCCAGCACGGCGTTCCGTATTACCCTCCTGAACCCACTGATTCCATATTCTGCTAACAGTCATTGGATCTCGACCAACGCGAGCAGCAATAACGCGAAACGATAAACCGCAATCGCGATATGCTACAATACGACCTTTATCAAAGTCGGAAACGTGATGGTACGCATTTCTCCTCCTTACACGAGGCATCACAACAACGTTTCACCAGACAACGCCGGTCAACGGCTGTTTGTGCATGAGAAATCGGTTGCAAACTTTCCTTATGTCAGCACGTTGTAGGTGTCGCAACCGGCGCCAATCTTGTGAGAATACTCTGAAAAGCTAATCATTTGCGTATCACAGCATCTTCTTCCTGTCGGTTAAATTTCGCGTCTGTACCACGTCATCAATGTGGTTTAGCAATTTTAATGGACAGTTGTGTACTTACAGATTTCGTGGATGTTGATCTACATATTGTTACTTTGTTACCGCAGTTCTTCTACCGATAATTGACATATGAAATTTCCTTTCATATATATGTAGGGTTTTACGCTCCCCCCCCCCCCCCCCCCCCCTCCCCATGAACCTTGGACCTCGCCGTTGCGTGCCTCAGCAATACAGATGGCCGTACCGTAGGTGCAACCACAACGGAGAGGTATCTGTTGAGAGGCCAGACAAACGTTTGGTTCCTGAAGAGGGGCAGCAGCCTCTTCAGCAGTTTCAGGGGCAACAGTCTGGATGGTTCACTGATCTGCACTTGTAACATCATCCAAAACGGCCTTGCTGTGCTGGTACTGCGAACGGCTGAAAGCAAGGGGAATCTACAGCCGTAATTTTTCCCGAGGACCTACAGCTTTACTGTATGGTTAAATGATGATAGTGTCCTTTTGGGTAAAATATTCCAGAGGTAAAATAGTCCCTCATTCGGATCTCCGGGCTGGGACAACTCAGGAGGACGTTGTTCTACGGATCGAAGAGTGGAATGTCAGATCCCTTAACCGGGTAGGTAAGGTAGAAAATTTAAAGAGGGAAGTGGATAGGTTAAAAACAGATATAGTGCGAATTAGTGAAGTTCGCTGGCAGAAGGAACAAGACTTCTGGCCAGTTCAATACAGGGCTGTAAATACAAAATCAGATAAGGGTAATGCAGGGGTAGGTTTAATAATGAATAAAAAGTAGGAATGCAGACAAACTACTACGAACACCATAGTGAACGCATTATTGTTTCCAAGATAGACACGAAACCCACAGTAGTACAAGTTTATTGCCAACTAGATCCGCAGATGATGAAGATATTGAAGAAATGTATGATGCTACAAAAAAATTATTCAGATGGTTAAGAAAGACGAAAATTTAATAGTCATGAGAGACTGGAATTCGATAGTAGGAAAAGGAAGACAAGGAAAAGTAGTAGGTGAATATGGACTAGGGGTAAGGAATGAAAGAGGAAACAGTCTGTAGAATTTTGCACAGAGCGTAACTTAACTTCGTTTATGAATCATGAAAGAATTTTGTACACGTGGAAGAGGCCTGGAGACACTGGAAGCTTTCAGGTAGATTATATAATGGGAAGACAGAGATTTAGGAACCACGTTTTAAATTGCTAGACATTTCTGGGGGCAGATGTGGACTCTGACCGCAATTTATTGGTTAAGAACTGTAGAACTAAAACTGAAGAAACTGCAAAAAGATTGACAAGAACAGGATAACGAGATACAGTAGAAGAAGAATGGGTAGCTTTGAGAGATGGAATAGTGAAATCAGCAGAGAATATCAAGTAGGTAAAAAGAGAGGGCTAGTAGAAATCCTTGGGTAACAGAAGAGATACTGAATTTAATTGATAAAAGGAGAAACTATAAAAATACAGTAAATGAAGCAGGAGAAACGGAATACAAACGTCTCAAAAATGAGATCGCCAGGAAGTGCAAAATGGCTAAGCAGGTATGGGTAGAGGACACATGAAAGAATATAGAAGCCTGTATGACTAGGTGTACGATGGATACTGCCTCAAGTAAAATTAAAGAGACCTTTGGGGAAAAGAGAACCAGCTGTATGAATATCAAAGCTCATATGGAACACCAGTCCTAAGCAAAGTAGGGAAAGCACAAAGGTGGAAGGAGTATATAGAGGGTCTATACAAGGGCGATATACTTTAGGGCAATACTATGGAAACGGAAGAGGATGTAGATGAAGATGAAATGGGAGATATGATTCTGCGTGAAGATTTGACAGAGCACTGAAAGACCTAAGTCGAAACAAGGCCCCGGGAGTAGACATCATTCCATTAGAACTACTGATAGCCTTGGGAGAGCCAGCCGTGACAAAACTCTTCTATCTGATGAGCAAGATGTATCAGACACGCGAATACTTCAAGAAGAATATAATAATTCCAATTCCAAAAAAGTAAAAATGGTTCAAATGGCTCTGAGCACTATGGGACTTAACTGCTGAGGCCATCAGTCCCCTAGAACTTAGAACTACTTAAACCTAACTAATCTAAGGACATCAGACACAGCCATGCCCGAGGCAGGATTCGAACCTGCGACCGTAGCGGTCACGCGGTTCCAGACTGTAGCGCCTAGAACCGCTCGGCCCAAAAAAAAGCAGGTGCTGCTGATGTGAACATTACCGAACTATCAGTTTAAT
The DNA here is from genome assembly GCF_021461395.2 of Schistocerca americana. Taxonomy (NCBI): domain Eukaryota; kingdom Metazoa; phylum Arthropoda; class Insecta; order Orthoptera; family Acrididae; genus Schistocerca; species Schistocerca americana. The sequence continues at coordinate 567,897,548 of NC_060120.1, forward strand.
TAGTCACAGCTGCAAAGTACTAACACGAATTCTTTACAGGCGAATGGAGAAACTCGTAGAAGCCGAGCTCGGGGAAGATCAGTTTGGATTCCGTAGAAAGGTTCGAACACGCGAGGCAATATTGACCCTACGACTTATCTTAGGATATGGATTAAGGAAAGGCAAACCTACGTTTTTAGCATTCGTAGACTAAGAGAAAGCTTTTGGCTACGTTGACTGGAATACTCTCTTTCAAATTCTGAATATATACTCTCTTTCAAATTCTGAATATAGGAAGGGTAAATTACAGGGAGCGAAAAGCTATTTACAATTTGTAAAGAAGCCAGATGGCAGTCATAAGAGTCGAGGGTCACGAAAGGGAAGCAGTGGTTGAGAAGGAAGTGAGACAGGGTTGTAACCTATCCCCGATGTTATTCAATTTGTATGTTTAGCAAGCAAAAGAAAAATTTGGAGTATGAATTGAAATACAGGGAGAAGAAATAACAACCTTAAGGTTTGCCGATGACATTGTTATTCTGTCAGAGACATCAGAGGACCTGGAAGAGCAATTGAACGGAATGGACAGTGTCTTGAAAGGAGGATATAAGATGAACATCAACAAAAGCAAAACGAAGAAATGGAATAAAGGTGGTAGATGAGTTTGCTTTTTTGGGCAGCAAAATAACTGATGGTGGTCGAAGTAGAGAGAATAGAAAATGTAGACTGGCTATTGCAAGGAAAGCGTTTCTGAAGAAAAGAAATTTGTGAACATCGAGTATAGATGTAAGTGTCTGGAAGTCTTTTCCGAAAGTATGGAGTGTAGCCATGTATGGAAGTAAAACATGGATGATAACTAGTTTAGACAAGAAGAGAATAGAAGCTTTCGAGATGTGGTGCTACAAAAGAACGCTGAAGATTAGATGGATAGATCACGTAACTAATGTGGAGGTACTGAATAGAACTGGGGAGATGAGGAATTTGTGGCACGACTTAACTAGATGAAGGGATCGATTGGTAGGACAGGTTTTGAGGTACCAAAGGATCACCAATTTAGTGATGGAGGGAAACGTAGAAGGTAATAATCGTAGAGTGAGACTAAAAGATGAATACACTAAACAGATTCAGAAGGATGTAGGTTGCAGTAGTTATTCGAAGATTAAGAGGCCTGCACGGGATAGAGTAGCATGAAGAGCTGCATCAAACCAGACTCTGGACTGAAGACCACAACAACAATATTAGGATTTTACGGTTATAAGTGCAGATATTTCTATTGCTGACTGAGAACGTTGTACTGAAAACATTACATCAGTATTTGCAGACTAATAATTGTAGCTATTATAAGTCGTATGTTTTAAATTGGGTAATATGTCTAAACATGTTTGTCAAGAGCAGGCCATTGATTCTTATTTTCCTCTGGGCAGCAGGTCAGGGGTTGAAGTGCAGACACATGGACGCAAAACGGTTAGTGTAGGTCTGAACTGACAGGCACAGACGATTTAAAGGAATTGCAGAGCAATATCCTGAAAGTCGGTTTGCTGCTACTTGAAAATATTTTGAGTTCGAATATAGCAAATTTACTTGAGAAGGAAAAGCTTCTGTCCACAAAACAGCACTATTTGAGAAAGCATTGCTAGTTGCCCTTTTCTCATATGATATCCTGCGAACTATGGTGAGGGGCAACAGATTTCCTAGTTTTCCGTAAAGCATTTGACATGGTGGCACACTACGAGCAGTTAACAAAGGTACAAGCACACTGAATAGGCTCTCAAATATGTGAGTGGCTCAAAGACTTCTTAAGTAACAGAACCCAGTACGTTGTCCTCGACGGCGAGTCTTTACCAGAGACAAGGGTATCGTCAACAGTGTCCCAGGGAAATGTGACCACTATTATTTTCTATATATACAAATGATCTGGCGGATAGGGTAAGCGGCAGTCAGCGGCCCGTTCTTCTGATCTTACACCTCTGGACTTCTTGCTGTGGGGTACGTTAAAGGAGAATGTGTACCGTGATGTGCCTACAACCCCAGAGGATATGAAACAACGTATTGTGGCAGCCTACGGCGACATTACACCAGATGTACTGCGGCGTGTACGACATTCATTACGCCAGAGATTGCAATTGTGTGCAGCAAATGATGGCCACCACATTGAACATCTATTGGCCTGACATGTCGGGTCACACTCTATTCCACTCCGTAATTGAAAACGGAAACCACGTGTGTACGTGTACCTCACCCCTCATGGTAATGTACATGTGCGTCAGTGAAAAAGACCAATAAAAAGGTGTTAGCATGTGGACGTAATGTGCTGCTCCAGTCTCTTCCGTACCCAAGGTCCATCACCGTTCCCTTTGGATCCCTACGTAATTGGGTGCTCTCCGATACACACGATCGAACAGCGGAGGAGTGGTACTCAAGTGTCAACTTTAGGTTACAATATTTCCGGATGCAATTAACATTTTAGAATGCAACAAACAGCACTGATTACGTATTTGTTTATATGTTCAGATGTGCTAACAAAACTAACGTGGTACCATTTAAAAAAAAAACGTAGATTTGTGTTAAAAAACACTTCCGTGCATTTTTGTATGGTTTGTATTAAACAATTACACTAGCCCCTCTCCTCACGTTCGGTCTGTGGAATCGGTTCGTCAGTATTTGATGTGGTTTACGAAATATATCCAGCGGTAACGTTAGGTGACTCACCCTGTATATGTAACTGTAAACCCATATAGCGTATCAGACGGCGAAAGGAAGGAAATTAGAGTTTAATATCCCATCGAAAACAAGGTCATTAGAGACGCAGCACAAGTTCGGAATAAGTAAAAATCGATAAGGGAATCGACCGTGCCCTTTCAAAGGAATCATCCCGGCATTTGTCTAAATTGATTTAGGGAACTCACGGAAAAAGTAAATTAGGACGAGGTTTGAACTATCGTCCTCACGCATGCGAGACGAATGTAATAACCACTGTGCTACCTCGCTCGTTCTGGTAGCGGCCACAGTGTAAGTAGACTGTTATGGTTTTTGTGTTGGTAACGTCACGTAGCGCTCTATACGAAAATCACTGACTGTGCCGTGTGCAGTCTGAGGCTGGTTTGCATTGTTGGAATATTTGCTATTGTAGTGTTGGGCAGATGGATGTGAACAGCGCGTAGCGTTGCGCAGTTGGAAGTGAGCCGCCAGCAGTGGTGGATGTGGGAAGAAAGATGGCAGAGTTTTGAGAGCGGACGATCTGGACTTTTGAACACTATTAAGGTAAATACATTGTTTGTTCTCTATCAAAATCTTTCATTTGCTAGCTATGCCTATCAGTAGTTAGTGCCTTCAGTAGTTAGAGTCTTTTATTTACCTGACAGTATTGGCGCTCGCTGTATTGCAGTAGTTTGAGTAACGAAGATTTTTGTGTGGTAAGTGATTCAGGAAAGATAGGTTACTATTAGTCAGGGCCATTATTTTCTAGAGATTATGGAAAGTCAGATTGCGTTGCGCTAAAAATATTGTGTGTCAGTTTAGTGATGATCAGAATAAGTAAAGAGAAAACTGTTTGAGTACGTTGAGTTTTGCTCAGCTGTTTGAAAATCAAATAACGTAAGGGGTTTACCAGCACAGTCATTTATAATTTTTCTAAGGGGACGTTTCAACAGCAAGTTTATAGCCATAATGTACTTATCAGTGGCTGCGATAAATATCGTATCCAAATACGATATTACTGTACTGGTTTTCCATTTCGAACTGCTTCAGAAGGTAAATTTATGAAAAGTGTGCATTATCGCTATGGCTCTGAGACAGTTACTACAAATGTGAAAACAGTTCAAAGGTCAAGGAGCAACCGAGAAATTTATATCAGGAATAACTAGTACAGATTGAAAAAGAGGTTTGTGTACTGACTGCAGTGGGATCCGTCAGAACAGATCTCGGAAGGCCCATACGGTTCCGACCGATCGCCATGTCATCCTCTGCCGAGAGGCGTCACTGGATGCGTATATGGAGGAACACGTGGTCAGGACACCGTTCTCACAGCCGTTATCAGTTTTCGTGACCGCAGCTGCCACTTTTCAACAAGTAGCTCCTCAATTGTCCTCACAAGGGCAGAGTGCACCCTGCTAGCCAACAGCGCTCGGTACAGTCGGACGGCCACCCATTCAACGTTAGCCAAGTCCGACAGAGATTAACTCCGGTTATCTGACGGGAACCAGTGTGACAATTGCGGCAAGGCCGTTGACTTACGTAATTATGGAGGTAGGCGGTACATGTTAGTAGGTGAATGGCTGGTAATGGCCTCTGGAAGTTCTTTGTTGAATTCCAGAGACAAGACGATATCGAGAGGACAACCTAATGAAAGATGAGTGAATGATATTAAAAAACATGTTGGAACAACATGGATGTGGATCTGGACGACAGTAATGCTTGGAAAAGTCTAGAGACGGCCACTGGCCAGTAGTGACTGTCATGTGGCGGATGTCGAAACACGACGTGTATTGAGCTATAGTGCAGAAGTGACTGCCTCTGCCGGCCGTTGTGGCCGCGTGATTCTAGGCGATTCAGTCTGGAACCGCGCTGCTGCTACGGTCGCAGGTTCGAATGCTGCCTCGGGCATGGATGTGTGTGGTGTCCTTAGGTTAGTTAGGTTTAAGTAGTTCTAAGTCTAGGGAACTGATGACCTCAGACGTTAAGTCCCATAGTGCTTAGAGACATTTGAACCATTTTTTTACTGCTTCTCACGATTGTTTTCAGTTGGCCTTGAACGTTTATAAGTACTGTCTGACGCCATCTGACTTTTATTAGTGGGTAGTAAAAACTGACATCAATTAAAGATATATTTTGCTTGCGTATGCTATTTATTTGTTTTGGATACGACGAATAAAACAAAACTTGGTATGGTTAGAAATTTAACAGAAAGAATAGCTCCTCCGCGAGGCCAGAGTCAAGAGTCCCACTATTAGTGGAGGGCAAGATGAATTTCATGAACACGCAAAAATCTATACATCACCTTAAACTACGTGACCTTGTGTCGTGTATGCAGCACACTCCCTTCTGATAATTATTGATAAAACACCATTCAGTCACTGATCGAAGAGATCTTTTCGGTCTCACGCAAGATGGAAACAAAGCGTCACAATCTACGGTATACACACGCACATTTATCGTACAGAGACAGCGCGGAGCTGATAACTTTATCGCAGACATTTCGTGATTATGAAGTGCGTAGGGAGGTCGTTATATGGGGACAATGAACTCGACTACTCTGTTACGCTTACAGATTCCTCACTCGTGCGTTAGCCCAAGATACAGTAATGTGAGTAGGTGCGGCCGGGTATTTTGGCACCGACAACCGTGTGGCACGCAGACACTTGGGTTTCGACCTTGAGCCTCGCCTTTCTGCATGCCGTCCACTTCACTTCACAACGCACAGTTCGCAGCTATGCTGGTAACTTTGGCCGAATGCACTGTACGTTGAAGCCAAGGTTTCTGAAGGTTGTGAAGATACTTCTGATTTATACATACTGACATGGGCGTCCGTAATGGGGGCCATAAGGGAGCACCTGCCCTCACCGCCTCCCCCTCTAAATCGGGAGTACAGATTTATTATCCATATATTAAAGGATAACCATCAATTCTCTGTGATACAAGCTTTTTGGGTCATCTATAAAATTTAGTTCTAATGGCATGACACGTCTCGAAATTGGCCAACTCATTTGTCGGAAACGTCAATTTTAGAGCCTCCGCCCACCTCCCTTATCTTGGATAAATTTCTGTGCACGATCATGCAAAAGGGATAAATTCTTTTGATATTTCTTTCGGTAACGGCAAGAGACTTGAAACTGCTCGTGGTGCAAAAAGGAAAAGTTTTTTGTGGTGTCCAGAAACGAGAACATCCGCTGCGCCATAACTCCATCTCTCACAACTCAATAACGGTAGAACTGTAACGTTGCCCATATAGTTGTTTGCCATCTTTTCGACAGGTTCTTATAGCCGCTTGACTTGATGAGTTTTCAAAGTTCCATATTTTTCAAAGTATGACAGGTAAAAATATGAATGACTCATGGATAGAACAGTAAAATGAGAGCATTTTCGCCGGCCGCGGTGGTCTAGCGGTTCTAGGCGCTCAGTCCGAAACCGCGGGACTGCTACGGTCGCAGGTTCGAATCCTGCCTCGGGCATGGATGTGTGTGATGTCCTTACGTTAGTTAGGTTTAATTAGTTATAAGTTCTAGGGGACTGATGACCACAGATGTTAAGTCCCATAGTGCTCAGAGCCATTTGAACCATTTTTTTGAGAGCATTTTCATTGTGTCCACAAGTTGGAGTTACATGGGCAGTGTCTTGACGAAATGATGACAAGGCAAGAAAAGGGTTTTTCGCCTCCAACATGATGTTCAGTGACGAAGCAATCTGTAAAAGGTTAATCGCCACAAGATGAGAGTTTGGGGCACCGATAATACTCATGTAACTGCAGTGCATGAACGAGATTCGCTGAAGGTTTATGTTTTTGTGCAATGTCATAGACGTCTGTATGGGCCGTTTCTCTTCTGTGACCTGACTGTGACGGGTGCCTCTTATCTGGACATCTTCTGCTGAGGCTGTTTCCACAAGTGACAGCGGAGTCCGAGAATTGCATCTTCGAACAATACGGGTCACCCTCTCATTGGAGAATCGATGTTCGTCGCTACGTACACGACGAACTTCCTCACCGTGGAATTGAACTTAGTGGTGGAGATGAGGGCTCTGTTCCCTTGACCCCTCAGGTCGCCTGGCCTAACGCCTTGCGGCTTTTTTCTTTGGAGGTACATTAAGGATCTTATTGACGTACCGCATGTTGCCAAGAACGTTGGAACACCTCAGGGAATGCGTCAGTGCTGCTGCGATGACCGCTGACAGCATGTTGTTACAAAAGGTATGGAACGAACTCGACTGACACTTGGAAGTGTGTCGTGTGATCGGAGGGACACTCATTTGCAGACAGCAAAATGCAAATTTGGTGAGTTTACAGTTTTATTCAGGCATCAGTAACATTTGTACATGTGATACTTTGGAAAATAAAGAGCTCTGAAAACAAATGAGTCATTTATAGTAACCCTGTATTATTTTCTCAGTTATTGCTATTACTGCAACATTTCGCAGGAATATGCATTACTTTTTCCTGCGCGTACAAAGTTTTTCTTATCTTGTGTTCCCACACTTCCAAGTTAAATACTGATGGATGCTCTGCATACGCTCCGCAAATACACTACTGACCGCTAAAATTCAACACCAGATACTTTAGGAAACAATGAAATTTTACATACTGGGTGTTCCGTATAGCACGAAGAATATATGACTGAATTTATAGGTAATTTGATAGAATAAAGGGTGAGAACTTTAGAACACAGAACTGCCGCTTCTAGCAGCAACAATATCTCTGAACCTCGCTGAGCATCGAATCGAATTGAACTCGGATGACAGTTACGGAAAAGTCATTCCATTCTGCTTCAACTCTGTCCCAGAGTTCATCAGCTCCACTGGATGGCGAGAGTTGCCGTGTCAGTCTGTCCGCAACCCACGGCCAGATGTTTTCAGTGGGTGAGAGGACTGGAGGCTATACTAGCCGTGCCAGCACTTGAACACCCTCTATATCGAGGCAGGTCACGATAGCACAGACAACATGCGATACCGAGCGAGGTGCACAATGGTTAGCACGCTGGACTCGCATTCGGGAGGATGACGGTTCAAACCCGCGTCCGGGCATCCTGATTTAGGTTTTCTTGATTTCCCTAAATTGCTTCAGGCAAATGCCGATATGGTTCCTTTGAAATGGCATGATCGACTTCCTTCCCCATCCTTCTCTCATCCGGTGGGGCCGATGACCCCGCTGTTGGGTCCCCTCGCCCCTAAATCAACCAACCAACCAACATGCGGTCTTGCGCTGTCGCCGGCCGAAGTGGCCGTGCGGTTAAAGGCGCTGCAGTCTGGAACCGCAAAACCACTACGGTCGCAGGTTCGAATCCCGCCTCGGGCATGGATGTTTGTGATGTCCTTAGGTTAGTTAGGTTTAACCAGTTCTAAGTTCTAGGGGACTAATGACCTCAGCAGTTGAGTCCCATAGTGCTCAGAGCCATTTGAACCATCTTGCGCTGTCTTGCTGAAAAATAACATAACCTAAATATCGAAGGTTTGATCACACAGACCTCAAATGTAGGGCCCAACCACTAGCATTAACAGATGTACAAAGGTAACTGCTACTGTCGAGATAATTGGCTATGCGCACAAGAGCAGTCTGTATTGCGTACCCAATTGTATCGCATAAGATCACTCAAGGTGATGGTCCTATATGACGTTGACGAACGCAATCTTGCAACTTCCCTTCTCATCAGAGCCTGCATCCGCGGTTATGTCGTTCGTAAAGCTTTTCGCAGATTAGGGACACATCTGCAAAGGCGACCTAAGCCACTGGAGTGTCCAGCGTTGGACGCACCGTCATTGGCCCGCCTCTCCCTGCTGCGGTGGTGATAGATATGCGGACGTGGACATTGCGAACAAAGTAGATGCACAGACACAACCAGTTCATGAAAGGATTCACCTGGTCCGAGGGGATAGCTACTTTGTTCCGAGTTTGTGACACTTGCACATTTGTACGGAGAGGGAGTGTGTTGACATTTGCACGGAGCTCAGGACACTGTAGGTAGTGTACAGGGTGTTCCAAAAGTCCAAAAGTAGGATACCCTGGCCGGTCCGCCGCTACCTGCGATGTATTCTGGGGGAGGCCAAAGCCCATTTCCTGCACGAAGTTCCCTGTCCCCGCGCCACTCTCGAATTTCCTGAATAAAAATCTACTCACAGTCTTCTTGAGGAGGTGCAGTGAAAGGGATATCTGTGTGCCTATAGCCCCTGCGCTTGTTGATTGAACAGGACTTCAGTGTATTCCCTAAATTTATATTTACATAGTCAATAGGCAAAGTAATTGATTTCCAACGACTTGATGCCAATTGTTTCGCTTCACTTTTCCTGGAAACCTTGCAACTTGTTTTTCGCTGCTTAAGTTCATACCAATGTCGAAGTAAAGATGGTTCCGTTTGATGGTGATAGAAATCAAAAATTATTTTTGGCATTTATTGGTGTGCCACAGCCCATTACGCAATCCGTATTTCAAACATTTGATGGTGATAGAAATCAAAAATTATTTTTGGCATTTTTTGGTGTGCCACAGCCCATTACGCAATCCGTATTTGAAACATTTCTTAAACGTGAAACTTCCTGGCAGATTAAAACTGTGTGCCGGATCGAGACTCGAATTCGGGACCTTTGCGTTTCGCGGGCAAGTGCTCTACCAACTTTTTTAATGTCATTTTGTTCTACATTGTTCGCTGAATTTGTTCGGGGCGGATGTCCGATTACACCCGTTGACGTTCTTCGTTGATCCGTTCACTCAGTTTTTTTATTACAGAGACCAAACACCCTGAGCTTCCGTGCCGGCACCCGACTGTGAGGACACTGTAGGTCGTGGGCAGGGCGCTCCAGAAGTAGGACGCAGCGGCCTGGCCGCCGCTACCTGCGACGCATTCTGGGGAAGGCCAAAGCCCATTTCCTGCGCCAGTTCGTAGTGTGCGTGGCTTTCTCACAGAGTTCAGTACTGCAGCTGACCTCTGGTAAGTAGTGTTCCGTGTCTTAGTGCTGAGATAATGGAATTCGCCGAGACCACCAAAGGATGCCTTTACTGATTTACAACGGGCATCCGTATACAGCGGGCTATACAAATAAACAAGAATATGACTTATTGGCGTTGTGTAAACTTTAAAAACAATAAATGCAAAGGAAGATTATCGACAAAAAGTATACAGTTTTAGGGGAGGGTAGCCGTGTTTCTATTCCAGACGAAGCAGCAAATGAAGTGGGAAAACATTTTGTTAGGGCCAAGAGGCAGGCAAAAGAAACAGACGCTATAGTTTCATCAGTTAACGTTGAAGAAGTAGGACAGCCCTTCAATCGAGACTACGACTCAGTAACATCATTGCAATCACACAGAAGTGCGGAACAATCGTTCCATAGCCTTAGGCGAAAATATGAGAGCTATTCGGAGAGTAAGGAACGATAGGTCGCGAAATGGAAACCACAGTGAAAATCAAAACTGTTTTATTTGCAACAGTTAGCTACAACTTCCAGCTACTTATCTCCATAGTCGCCTATCCGACTTAGACGTTTGTCGTAGCGCTGTACGAACTTTCCAATACCCTCGCTATAGAAGGCACCCAGTGCTTTCCGCCAATTCCCTACGCCGGCCTACAGCTCCTTGTCTGTGCCAAAATGTTGTTCATGTGAGCAGAGATGAAACTCAGAGGGATGCAATTACGGGCTGTATTGTGGGTAATCAAGCATTTCCAATTGGAAACGATGCAGGAGCATCTTCATTGCCCCTGCAGAATGCGGCTGTGAATTGTCTTGAAGAAGAAGACGCACGACAGTTACGTATTCTTGGCTGCATAGCTTCAGGCGATATTTCTCACCAGGCCCTCGTACTTGGCGGAAGACACTATTGTTCTAGGTATCTTTATTGCTCCCTGTGTGCTCAGAACTAAAAAGAACGACGTAACGCGATCGACGGGCATACTAGAGACACTGCCCAACACACCTGTGCAAAACTTCATCGGATTTTCACTGTGGTTTCCATTACGCGATCGATCGTTCCTTACATTCCGAATAGCCCTTGTGTATTGGAACCACATAAGATGTCACCTGTTCTGGAGGAATATTCTTCCACGAAAATAATTTCCTGATGAATGATGGCAACAATTTTTACTTGCAGATGATAACAGGGGACCTAATGACAGAATACTGGTGTTTTCCAGCAAAAAGGGAAAGCGTGTTTATCAAACTACGAATCATTCTTTGTGGATGGAACGTTCAAGAGTTTGAGAAAGCAGTTTGGACAGTTGATTATGCTCCTCGCCGAGCTTAGTAATTCTGGGGGGAGGGGGGACAAAAACCATTCCAGTTTTAATCCTCTACTGCCAAATAAAAAGTGAAAAACATATGAACCTTTTTTTTAAAGCTATTAAAACAAACGTTCCTGGGCGGAATTCCGCATCTCTGATGGTGGACATCGAAATCGCCATCGTCCAAGCAGCTAAAAGTTTGTTTTCTGAAACCGGGGTTCCTAGTTGCTGTTAACATTTTAATCAATGTTTGTCGAAACAAGTTCAATGTTGCGGTCTTGTTCTAGACTACAAAGAAAACGAGGAAATTCGCTTTCACATAACAATGTATCCTGCTCTAGCACATCTTCCCCTGGATATGTTGGTTAATGTTTGGCTGTATATTCAGGACAGCACGTGTGAAAACCAAAAGCTGCAGGACTTTTATGACTATTTAGTAGGCCAGTGGCTTGATGACGAACAAATGACGAGAGGGGTATTGAAACGCAGTGGAATGTGCCATCGCAATGATAACGTTTCAGAGGAATGGAACTGAGGAATGTGTAAATTAATATCAAAAGTTAATGCCAATGTTTACTCTTTAGTGAAAAATCTTCGAGAAGATGCGAAGTAACATGGACACCAGTTTGACCCACTAATTTTAAACTTTGATGGGAAAAGAAGAAAAAAGTCAGCAAAAAAGACTGTCGAAACGTTTGAAAAGGATTTAAAGAAACTTAGAACTGATGAAAAATTAAAATCATGTCTAACTTGAGTGGCCTACAATCAGAAGCTGCAAGACGACTAAAATGTCAGAATCTTTGAATAATTTTAAATATTAAAAAGTAGTTTAATACAATCAGTGGCATCTTGTGGATATTATAAATACTGTAAATAAACTTAATGGGGCACGTAAAGAGATTATCTTGTCGTTGTGTTCCCTGGGAACGACTCAAAGTGGGTTAAATGTCTTTTGAAATTCGTAAAATATTCTCTAGTGAAGACTGCCAAGACTACCTCAAAGGCCAAAGCTTTTCTAAGGAATAATCGAAGAATTCGCCTTCAGAGGTTTTTAGAACCAGAATCTTTATGGACGGACACCGAATACAGAATCGTTGCTGGGGTAATGCAGGCAAATGACAAGCAGGTAAATCCATATTTCTCCCTCCGTTAGAAGATGAGCAAACCAGCATGACACTGGTAAAGACAAAATAAATTATTTTAAAGAAGTGATTGGTCGCAGTTTTTCAACCTTAAAACATATGTTAAAACTAATTGCTAGTAACAAATAACTATAGCAGGCCTGTTGAGGGTGCAGCTAGACAAGCAAGAGCGCTCAGGCAAACTCGTCGCCTGGGTTGTGAGCGCTCGCTGTGAAATGCAACAGTCAGAAGTCGTTACGTAGCGCAGCACGGCCGACTGGTAGCGCAGGAGAAGCACAACGAATATGCTGCCTTCAGAGAAATGACCATAATTAGGTTCGACGCAGCCTTACATACGAACATACAGTTTATACGGCACAGTGCTTTAGGGGAGGCTCCACCCAAAAATTTAACTTCTCTTGTACTCAGTGTTTGGTACTCACACCACAATTTTCACATGCCCTAATTTTCTAGGTATTTTCACAAGACCTAGTCCAACGGTTCTGTGCATTGAGTTTATGAGAAATATTAATATTTTGTTTTTAGTGTTAGTTTCAAATTTCAGCCTTAATTTTCTTTAATTATCGATATATAAATGTGATGACAGAATAAACAAATTACATTTTCTATAATATTAACGCACAGATGTGAAAACATCAAAACTACTTCCTTCAAAAATTTCATTCAGGTTGGTAAATATTTACGATAAAGTTGGCACTCAGCTTAGAAAAACAAGCTTATAGTAAAATGGATTTTTAATATTTTATCAGAAAATTAATGTTGCTACAAGGCACATACCCATAGCCGGCCGGTGTGGCCGAGCCGTTCTAGGCACTACAGTCTGGAATCGCGCGACCGCAACGGTCGCAGGTTCGAATCCTGCCTCGGGCATGGATGTGTGTGATGTCCTTAGGTTAGTTAGGTTTAAGTAGTTCTAAGTTCTAGGGGACTGATGACCTTAGAAGTTAAGTCCCATAGCGCTCAGAGCCATTTGAACCATTTTGAACATACCCATAAAAATTCGGGGTATCGCTTTTCTGGAATTTCTGAATAAAACTCTACTCACAGTCTTCTTAAGGTGGTGCAGTGGTAGAGATAGCCAACGGCCCTGCCGTAGTGGTAACACCGGTTCCCGTCAGATCACCGAAGTTAAACGCTGTGGGGCTTGGCTAGCACTTGGTTGGGTCACCGTCCGGTCTGCCAAGCGCTGTTGGCTAGTGGGGTGCACTCAGCCCTTGTGAGGCCATTATAGGTGCTACTTGATTGAGAAGTAGCGGCTCCGGTTACGAAAACTGACAACGGTCGGGAGAGCGGTGTGCTGACCACATGCCCCTCTATATCCGCATCCAATGACGCCTATAGGCTGAGGCTGACTCAGCGGTTGGTCAGTACCTTAGGGTCTTCCGAGGCCAGTTCGGACAGAGGTTAGTTTAGTTTTAGTGGTAGAAATATCTGATTGTAAGTCAATGACTGTTTCCTTGTAGGTTGTTGATTGTACTGAACAGGACTTCAGTGTATTACCCAAAATTATATTTACACAGTCAACAAGCAAAGTAATTGATTTCCAGCGACTGGTTCCCAATTGTACCCCTCAGTTTTCTTGAAACTCTTGCAACTTGTTTTTCCCAGTTTGATATGCCAAGGTCAGGGTAAAGACGGTTCTGTTCCACGATGACAGAAATCAGAAATTATCTTTGGCATCTTTCGGTATGCCGTGGCCCCTTACGTAGTCAATATTTCAAATTTCTTGTAATTCGAATACAACCACACCGTTTTGAGATGTAAAAGGAAACACTTCAAGGTGTGAAATAACCATTAAATTTCTTTTTGAAGAAACTGAAGTTTTTGAGCGGAATGTCCCCTTAAAATGGTGAGTATCAGTTCTTAAAGAGATGGAAAGTAGAATGGTGGTCGGGTTAGGAACTTCAAAGTGGTCAGACACATCAACATTTATGTATCAGTACAGGATGCCTAGTCTGTATGTTTATTGTATGCGATGGTGTCTTGAAACACTTAAGAGTTCTATTTACGTGCTGCTGGTAAACCTTTCTGGTTATAAGGTCGTAGTCCACGAAACTCTTCCGTTCCTAACGTTTCGTATAGAACTGCGCTGAACATCTTCAGAGGCGTTGCTCCTACGCTCATTTTTGCCTCTGAAGACGTCCAACGCACTTCTGGGCAAAACGTTAGGAACAGAAGAGTTTCGTAGACTACTACCTTATACCTCGAAAGTTTTACCAGCTGCAATGTCATCCGGTGAGGGAAGCCTTCGTTGTATTAATGTGCTTCAAAGCTTTGAACTCAACGAAAAAAGTCAGTTTGCAACAGCATTTCAACAGATTTCATGTAAAAGATTATGGGCACTTGGAAGGTGGACAGCGAGAAGTCTAAGTGCAGAAATCAAAAAAGAAAAAAAAGAAACTTCGCTTTTAAGCAATATGACTGAAGAAAGTACTCATCATATGGGAGCACAGAAATAAAGGTCGCAGTCATTTTCTCAACACTTTCACAATGAAAATAAGAAATACCCCTTCCTGATGGCTGTGGCTCTGGGAACATGAAAATCTGTATCCATCTTACGACCTAAGTTTCCACGTGAAAAAATCTTTCATTCTCCTAATGGCTATCGCTATTTCCCACGTCAAATCCATACCTCCCCTTACGACAGGACATAGTCATTTTCTCTGAATTTGTCGGAACATTGACCACAGTACACGTACTTTATAAGCTCGCTGACCACAGCGAGTCTATCATGCATCCCTTACTAAGTATAATACTTGGCCGATGACTCAATGTTAGCGATACCAAACAATACTGAGCGAAAATCAGCGATGGATGGATATGCCTCATTTGTTTTTCTCATCAGTGGTATAACTGTGTCTTAGAAAAAGAGATGTAATCGTCTTACAAGCGACCAGATGTTAAAAACATGATCGCAACTGCTCTGTTACTGCCGCCCTGCAGTCTTGGTTCTACAGGGACACACAAGTATCGCTAACAATATCAAATTTAAAAGCTAACAAGCTTTATAAATCGAGGTATGGTATTGCTTTCAAATGAAGTGGTCTTCCACACAAATATCGCGGCAATGAATATAACGGTGATCACGAGGTGTGTATTAACAGACTGAAAGTGCGGGTGCACGTCGCCACTGGTATAAGCTCGTAATAAAATCTGCGAATTTAGAAACTGATTTGGCTAAAAAACATGGTATTAAGTCGGTATTTGCAACTCCCTCATGCCGCCGCTAGAGATTTCTGATGTTAGCAATCAGTGTTCGTAACGCATTCTATCCCACTGCCACGTCACAGGTTCTACGATATATGCACTGGGTTATTGGTGAGGGAGGATGCTGGTTTGGCCGGCCGAAGTGGCCGCGCGGTTCTGGCGCTGCAGTCTGGAACCGCGAGACCGCTACGGTCGCAGGTTCGAATCCTGCCTCGGGCATGGATGTGTGTGATGTCCGTAGGTTAGTTAGGTTTAACTAGTTCTAAGTTCTAGGGGACTAATGACATCAGCAGTTGAGTCCCATAGTGCTCAGAGCCATTTGAACCATTTTTGATGATGGTTGACTGAGAATGATCACATACAGTATATGGTGTGCTATGCAACGAAATACTTAAAAAAATGAGATGCTTGACTGAGGTCATAAGAAATGTACAAAATTCTATGATCAATACACTGGTTTTTCATATCTACAGTGTTACTGGTAGAAATGCCGTCTGCCATTTAGAATTAAGCCTTTCCATTCAATCACATACCTGTGTTTAATCCTATGGAGAGGTCTTTTAGCCGCGCGGGATTAGCCGAGCGGTCTGAGGCGCTGCAGTCATGGACTGTGCGGCTGGTCCCAGCGGAGGTTCGAGTCCTCCCTCTGGCGTGGTTGTGTGTGTTTGTCCTTAAGATAATTTAGGTTAAGTAGTGTGTAAGCTTAGGGTCTGATGACCTTAGCAGTTAAGTGCCATAAGATTTCACACACATTTGAACATTTGAGAGGTCTTTTAATGATTACAGCCAGTGGTTAGTTATATTCGTGGTACTCTCATATCTCTAAATGAGTCACCCTTTTCGAACCCATCTGCTACAGTAAAATTCCATAGTGGTTTTAGACAGCCCCTATGCATCTTGTAACTACTCGTCAGTCTCTGCCCCTCCCTCTCTGCAGCTTTGTCCACGTGATCGTCCCATTTTAAGTCGAAACTGAGCAGAAGTTGGACAACACTATGTTTAAGGTCTTCTGCAACCTATGGAGAAACAGGGTGAGCTGCATTAATGCAACAGGATCGTCTCTTTTGACCACCCAGTGGAAATGAGAGCATGTTGTCATAGCTCCACCAATTGTGTACGATGTGTAAGGCCAATGCCAACACATCGCCAGAAACATATTCAATTGGATGTAGCAACTCCTGAAGCAGCTCACGCTCAAATACCTGGGAAGGCTATGGTGTTTCCCACAGAAGCGTGTATTTACATTGCAAATTGTTAAATATTCTTGCTTCATCTGCAAAGCTCTCTCTCTCTCTCTCTCTCTCTCTCTCTTTGTGCTGTGGTACATTTAGTTCATCTGACATCTTCAAGTTATGTATGTGATAGTATTCTGCACATTGCTTAAACATCAGATATAATAACTCCTGAAGCGGTTCATGTTCAATGACATAGTGTATCTGAGTGCTGGGGATGGGAAGGAGGAAGCTTGCAGGTATTTCCAATGCAGCAGAAAGGACTTAGAGTGCGGCAGCTCATGTGGCTACCGCGTTGTGCTGCCATGAGTCCAGTGCGTGGCCTCTCTTCCAGTGGATGCAGAGATGTTGGGGTGATGGGGTGACTGTCTTGCCCCTCGTGTTTCGGCAGACTGGTGGACTTTTATCGAATCCTCTACATTCACAGCACACACATTCATCAGCATCAGTTCCAAAATGTAGCTTAGCCCCATCTTGCTGGATCTTCATTATCACTGACGAAGCATATTTGTCTTCTTCATATGTTCACCAAATATCATTCCTTTCCGAGCATCATGCAGGACACAGTCCTCAGCTACATAGCTGCACCTAATATATCCGTTAAACTCCTCCTTCTCCAACACAGACATCTCATACACTGAACACATAGTGCACACAGTAAACAATTACGCCCATCCTTCCAGTCCAGCAACCCATTGCAGACTGAATCCTTTTACCACCAATTTCCAGATGGGGGGAGGGGAGAAGGGAAGGGGTGTGGAGGGGGAAGGGAAGGGGGTGGCACTAGGTTGTGGAGGTAGCCCAACTGACCTATTTTCAGGCCAAAATTTGAAATTCCCGCCATGACGTCACTGCGATGTTGCCACATCTATGGCCGCCATCGTGGATCCACCATCTTGAATAAATCTGGCATCAATACAGAGTGGGAATATGCTGCTGTTACCCTACTACTCATGAACCATTTTCCTCCTTCTCATCTGACTCACGTTTGTGCTCCTTCTTCACTGACCTCGCCAGAGATGTGACATTCAACCCTAATCTTTCTTAATTTTGGTAAACCACCTCTATACCTGAGTGGTCAGCGTAGCAGACTGCCATACCAGGCGCCTGCGTTCGATTCCCGTCCAAGTCGGAGATTTGCTCTGCTCGGAGACTGGGTGTTGTGTTGTCTTCATCTTCATTTCAAATTCGTCAACACACAAGTTGCCAAAATAATGTCAACTAGAAAGATTTGCACCGTGCGACCAGTCTACCTGACAGGAGACCCTAGCCACTAGCACATTTCATTTTCTTTTCTTTTGATTAACACTCTTCTTGGGTAGTTGTCTTAGCGCGTTATATGACCTCAAGCAGAGACATTACTTTATAAAGCTGGTGGGCTCACTGTAATTTAAAGACAAACGACCTCCGTAAATAAAAAAGTACTCCTGTCGTTACCATATGAATTACGAGTGATTTCATTTCATTGAGCTATTGATACACGAAAGGCTGACTTACAAAGCTGAGAGTGCCTTTTCTGATGCAAAAACTTAATTATGAACTCGTTGCTACTTTCATTACAGAAATAGATCTTGTTCACCGCAATTCACTGTGCTTTGCTTTTACAACCGCATGCAAAATCAATGCTATAAATCTGTATTCAACAATTTGATCTTGCATGCCAGCCTTTTTGTACTGCTTTCTAGACACATATCATGTACCACACAGTACATTTCTCATGTTATATATAGTCTTATTCATCTAGCTCAGACAACTCGGAACATTTTTTTCTGCAAGCATGATTCCTAACGATCGTCATGTTTCACCTTGAGTTAATTTTCTGCAGAACGAGTAAGTGTGTACTGGGAGTTGAGACATTGAGTGCTGAGTCACGACAAGTTTGTTCATTGTATAATAAGTGTCGACGGAAGTTACAAAATGGCAGAAAGATGTGTGTCATTGTCATAGCCTTGCAAAGCGTCTTTTCCGGTTCAAAACTGGCATTACATTGTTTCCCCAGTATATGTGAAAACAATAATTTTTCGCTCGTAATTACATATATTCAGAACAAAATAACATTAGTGATCTGAAAAATGCACAAAAAATAGAGAGGGAATGTTCTGGATGTAGAGACCTTGCAGAGAACACTATTAGGTCTGTAACCAACATGAATAGGTAAGTCAGCACCTCCCGATATACAGCAAACCTACACGCGTCATATAAAGTGACAATAGCTTTTTCGAGAGTCAGCGCATTACAACAGACATTAACTCACAGCCTAAGGAATTAATTAGATCAGTTTTTTTTCGGATTCAGGAGCAGACAAAATTATATATAAAGTGCGTTCAAGCTACTACAAGAGACGGACTGTCAGATGTTCACACACGAGATATTTTGAAGAGTTTGCAAACCGCATAGTAAAAGCTCTCGTTCATACGGATAGACGAAGGTATTAAGATATTCTGACATTTTTATTACATGTATGTACTCTATCCATTTGAGTAACTAAAAATTTGTGTGCAGCACAAGAAACTCAGAGCATTATCGTAACACAATGAAAAACATGGGTGTAAGTCCACTGCTTGAAATGTTTTTCTTCTACCCAAAAATCAAAAGTATAACAAAAGAAATTTGTGTAAAAGCATTATATCTAAGCAAGAGCTTCATTTAAATACATAAATTTAGATTTTATACTGAAACGGTTTCAACGGTGTCCGTTGCTTAGAAATGGAACATCTTCATCTCGTGGTTGCGACGAACTTTCAATAGTGTGATATGTGAGTGTGAATTTCTGATCGCAAAACGAATAACATGATCCGTAAGTAGACCTAAAATGTGTGAGAATTCACTTTCAAATAAAGTAACGATTTTAAAATTTCCAGTTTTCCTTGTGTTACAATGCAGATTACATATAAATGCAGACCAAACAGTACTTCAGAATGGAGGAAATTACTTAAATCTGTTGTGATTTGATCAAAAAAGCTACAGGTGTAGGATTTCTTTCTTTCTGATCTATAATTGTAAACATGCTATTTGTGAAGAATGAATTATTTTATGATTGTAACTATGCAGTAAATCCAACATATTCATTTCATGTTGGAGTTGTTTCGTTCCATTTAATAGAAAATCTGTCATTATTTAACCTAGTTTCTCGTCTATTCTCTAAAAGCCACGGTATGATGGGTCGCGGAGGGACTTCCAATAGCACTATCAGTTCTATTCAGTTCCGCACGCAAATAGTGAGGGATTGAACACCGTCGGTAAGCCACTGCATGAGTTCAAATTTGGCTGATTTTGCTGTTACGGCCACTACGGGAGATATGTGTGGGAGAAATCCCATATTGCCTGACTCTTCTTGGAATACATGCTCTCGAAATTTCAACAACAAACTCTCAATTGATGCATAAAGCCTTTCTTGCACTGGGTTTGACGTAATACTATCGTTCTTACTAAATCAGTCCTTGACGAAATGCGCCACTTGTGTTTGGTCGTTCTCCACCGCCTCCATTACTTCTACCTGGCAGAGCACTGCACTCAGACTGACGAACCACACTCAAGGGTCGGTGTGTTTTCACTTCTTCCGTGAATGAATTACATTCTCTTAGGGTTCTTCCAGAGAATCTCAGATCAGCATTTACTTTAATATGGTCGATCAGTTTCAGGCTATTATGCAGGGCTACTGCTACATATATACTGCCGGTCACAGTCCGCCTGCTTAGCTGGGTGGTAACGTGCTCGCCTCCCATGCAAGCGGGCCGGGTTGGAGATTTTCTCCGCTCGGGGACTGGGTGTTGTGCTGTCCTCATCATCATTTCATCCACATCACCGACGCGCAAGTCGCCCAATTTGGCGTCGAATGAAATAAGACATGCAATTGGGGGCCGAACTTTCCTGAATAGGGGCCTCCCGGCCAACGTTGCCATACGCCCATTTCATTTTTTACTGCCGGTCACAAAAAAGTGGAGCACTCGAAAAGGGAGGAGAAAACGAAATGAAACCTCACGGACTGAGAGGTGTGTGATGTTATTTCGGTGATTACAAGATCGAGTCAGTTTTACAAAGAACATGGCAGTGTGAGCCCGCTTATAATATGACTTTTCACGCCCTCTGAGCTAGATGCATTCACTGATTTAATTGGGAAGGATCTCTACAGCCGTTGTATCCTCTCCTGAGGCAAGCTGGCGTGGTCTGTAATATCTTGGATACTGGTACTGGGGTGAACTGAAGTCCGAGCTGGTACCACAAACGTTCTGTCGGCGACAGATCTGGGAGTACCTCAGCATCATGCAGACTGCTCACGGAGGTACGTGTCGTATGTGGACGGGCATTGTCCTGTTGAATACTACCACCATTGGTCTGTCACATGAGATGTAACACATGAGGACGCAGGATATCCGTGTCGTACCGTTGTACTGTCAGAACTCCCTCAGTCACTGTCAGCCTTGACTTGAACTTATAATGGATGGCGCCACACACAATGACACCATGACTAACACCGCTACGCTTCTCCAAAATACTGAAAGAATGGGACATCTCCCGAGAGAGCTGCCATACTCGCCGACGATGGTCATCCATGTAATGGAGAACCGTGGCTCATTGCTGAACACTATGCGACATCATTCATCAGCAGTCCGTATTTCCCTGTCAGAAGACCACTCCAAACGCAACCATGTTTGTTGTGGTGCCTTCTCACACGTTCCCAAATGTAAACTAAACTCTGCCCGAACAGGCCATGAAGGCCCAAGGGTACCGACCGGCCGCCGCGTCACCCTCAACTCCGCTCTCCCGGCCGTATGTCAGTTTACGAGACCGGAGCCGCTACTTCTCAATCAAGTAGCTTCTCAGTTTTCCTCACAAGGGCTGAGTGCACCCCGCTTGCCAACAGTACTCGGCACACCGGATGGTCACCTTCCAAGTGCTAGTCCAGCCCCATAGCGCTTAACTTCGGTGATCTGACTGGAACCAGTGCCACCACTGCGGCACGGCCGTTGGCTCACTCTTTCCCAAGTAGTTCAAAATCGCATTAGAATGCCTTATAAACCTGGATATTGCACGATTCAATCAGCAGGTCGTTTGGGGACCCACAATAAGGCCCCTTTTCAACTACACAGTCGCCAGTAACGCTACCTCATACGAGCACACAGCACCTCCGTATCCTTCACAACCACTGCTCGATATCTAACACCGTCCACGCCCCTTATATGCACTAACAGATCTGGTAGCGACACTAGAACACTAGATACGAACAGTGCTGATGCACTCCGTTGCTGTTCTACTTGTCACACACTTTTGCAACTCCAATCGTTCACAAACACATCGAGGGTGTGCGCGTAATGTGTCCCAGTTCCGTTAGGATTGTGACTATAAAATATAAAAATCGTGTATTATGTTAACAAAATCACTTTATTTATTCTAAATAGTCTCTCCCTGAATCAATACACAGAGAAAATCTTAAAAAGTGTTTTGAAACAGACCCTATAGCTCTCTTTTGAAACTGCATTTAGTACGGCAGAACAGTTTTATTAGATGTCCTCAGCTGCTTCGTAACTGTGTCATTTATTGCCAATTTCAATCCGGGAAACAACTAGAAGTTGGCTGAGGCCAAACCTGGCGAATAAGGCGGGTGATCGAGGACTGTGATCCATTTACTGGCCAAAACCTTGTAGTCTTCACTTTGTGGGATGAGTCAGTGCCATGAAGGAGAGACTATGAACCTGCCTCTGGGTATTCACGTCGAATTCAATGAATTCTCGCTCACAAACGACGGGGGACTCAAAAAACTTGTTGTATAATTGCTCCATCACCGTTTTCCGACAATTGTCGGACTCATACTGTTACTTCCGCGGTCATGAGACCTACTGTAGTGAAGCTAGTACTGTACCCTCCTACACGGTTGTTACTACAATTACGAGGATCATAACTCCGCTGCTGGTCACGAGATAGAATTGCAGTTCGGAATTTCACACTACCATCCTAACGGAAATTGAACACACTGTGTATATGTAAGCACTTGCATTGACCTCTGACTATGTCTTCTGGATGCTTCACTTTTTTCGTTAGGTAGAATACATTTCAGCTGTACCGGTTTCCAGCGATTTACTACAGGTAATCGAGCAGTAACTGGTCCAACCACGTATGCGTGCGCAGTACGTTGCATTTGTTTACGTTGAGTCTCAATTGTCAGGCGACGCAGCATTCGTCGATCGTCTGCAGACCAACCTGCGTATCATTAATGATTTCTAACCTTGCGCGTTCTTTTAGGGAACAGCATCGTCCGAGAACTGCCTCACGAGCTTCCATGAGATTTGTACCAATTGACTCTACCATTCCTACCAAGAACTTGGCAAAAGATCTCCGCCTGAACGAATAATAGCCAGATTACTCTGGAAGTTGAATGCAAAATGATAACTTGCTGTTTTTTTTATATACCGGGTGGTTATAATTAAGCTTTCCCTGTTTAACACGTTAAACCACGGAAACTAATTACCGTACAAGTACCAAACTTGGTAGCATTAATGTCAAGGACTTGGGGAAGAGAAATAATGCAGAATCAATTCAATTAAGACACTTTTAATGTGCTGCTACGGTACATCATACCATTACATACCGGTACCATTACTGCTACAAAAGGGACTCAATGTGGCGTCCATCAGTGTCCAGAAGAGTATGAAAGCGCAGATTGCATTCAGCATTGCAGAACGAAGCGTGTCCGTAGATATGCTATTACCTCTCTTGATATGCTGCGCTTCAGATCAGCACATGTGTGAATGTTCCCCTGGTAAACCCTGTTCTTCAGGTAGTCTCACAACCAGAAATCACAGGGAGTGAGGTTAGGTGATCGTGCCGGTCAAGCATTTGGAAACGATCGGCTGTTGATTTGATCGTTTCCAAATGTGTTTCGGAGAAGCAGGTGCACTTCACGGGCGATGAGGTATGGGGCCCCATCTTGCATGAAAACTGTCGAGTTCAATGCGTCTCTCTCCTGTACGGCGGGTATGACATGCTGGCGAAGCATATAGCAGTAACGCTGGCCAGTCACACTGCACGTCTTTGGTCCTTGAGCGCCAACCTGTTCAAAAAAGAATGGGCCAATGATGAACGTAGCCGTGAACCCACACCATAAGGTGGCACGTTCACCATAGAGAGGAACTTCGCGCACAGTGACTGGAGGTGAAGATCCCCACACGTGACAATTCTGTGTGTTCATCTCAACCCTCAGAGAAAAATGAGCTTCTTCTGATCATAGGATGGTCCAGGGTCAGCCCTCGCCATCTTCAATCCTTGCGAGAAAGTGAAGAGAGAAATCAACACGTTGTTGTGCTCCCTGTGGTGGAAGCTGCTGTACGATATGGAACTTGTACGGATACCATTTGAGAATGGTTCGAAGCACCTTCCGCACAGTGGACCACGGGATGTTCAATTGCATCTTGTGTGTAATATTGAAACATTATCAAATAATGTAGTTCATGATATAAGTTCGTGGCTTGTGGAAAATAATTTGATGCTAAATCACAGTAAGACTCAGTTTTTACAGTTTCTAACCCACAATTCAACAAGAACTGACATTTTAATCAGACAGAATGGGCATGTTATAAGCGAGACGGAACAGTTCAAGTTCCTAGGCGTACGGATAGATAGTAAGCTGTTGTGGAAAGCCCATGTTCAGGATCTTGTTCAGAAACTAAATGCCGCTTTATTTACCATTAGAACAGTATCTGAAATAAGTGACATTTCAACGCGAAAAGTAGTATACTTCGCATATTTTCATACGCTTATGTCATATGGTATTATTTTTTGGGGTAATTCTTCTGATTCAAAAAGGGTATTTTTGGCTCAAAAACGGGCTGTTCGAGCTATGTATGGTGTAAGTTCGAAAACCTCTTGTCGACCCCTATTCAATAGTCTGGGAATTTTGACATTGCCCTCACAGTATGTATTTTCTTTAATGTCGTTTGTTGTTAGCAATATTAGCTTATTCCCAAGAGTTAGCAGCTTTCACTCAGTTAATACTAGGCAGAAATCAAATCTGCATGTGGAATGCACTTCCTTGACTCTTGTGCGGATAGGAGTGCAGTATTCTGCTGCATCCATTTTCAATAAGCTACCACAAGAACTCAAAAATCTTAGCAGTAGCCCAAACACTTTTAGGTCTAAACTGAAGAGTTTCCTCATGGCTCACTCCTTCTATTCTGTCGAGGAGCTCCTGGAAGAGTTAAAAAATTAAGCAAATTCCAGTGTTACATTCTTGATTTTCTTTATTTAAACTAACGACTTGTCGCCTGAATCTGTTTCTTACATTTCATTTTATCTGTTTCTACAATCGTGTTATAATTTCATGTATTGACTCGTTCCATGACCATGGAGACTTCTCCTAAATGTGGTCCCACGGAACAATAAATAAATAAATAAATAAATAAATAAAGCACGGGCACTGCCTGACGATCGGGAATTGTGACTAGCGTTGTCTGCCATAGCAACGGCGATTTCATCAACCACCTGTGGTACAACCGGTCGTTGGCCTCTTCCCGGAGCGACTTAGAACTTTTTCATATTGCTTTTCACAGCAGGTGGAGTAAAAGGGCCCTTCCGTTATCCTTTCAGCCAGCGATATTCTCGAAGTGCAGCTGCAGCATTACTGTTGTTTCATCAATAATGCTCTGCTCCTTTCGTCCAAGCTCAAGTTGACACGTCAATAAGTGCACTGCGACTGGTCAAGTGTGTGAGACCATGAATCGCGTTAACTGATTACGACATCTGGTGGCCATAGTTGGAACTGGATGGCGGCACTGTGACGCATGGAAATAATGTACCACATTCTTTGGACATTAATGCTACCAAGTTTGGTACTAGTACGGTAATTAGTTTCCGTGCCATAACGTGTTAAATAGGGAAAGTTTAACTCTAACCACCCGATATTATTGAAAGTGACAGAGCCAAATGATCAAAATTTTGTTCGAAGTATTCTGAAGAACAATTTTACTAGATTGTACAACATACCATTTCCTGGACGCACGTGCTGTATTCTTCCTGTGTCTGTTGTGTAGGTTAGAGCTAGTACTGTGGGGAATGAGGCTTTTTCCAGCCCAGAGATGGTTCTCTGGTCTCTTCCTAACTTTCGTAAATGGATAGTATTGGAAGCTACGAGGCTGGCTCAAGGGCGAGGGCAGGTGTTTCCGAGCACGTGTTGAAAATAAACTTTGGAAAGGTCTGGCACGAAGCAGTATTTTGCATGTGGCTAGTGAGTATGATTGACCGAAGCGCCTGAAGATGAAGAAAGTTTAGCTGGGCTGCCTGTAGCGCGCGTTAGGGTATTGGAGTCATAGATTTAGATTGGGTCTTAGAAGTCGAGGTGCTGATAGGGGAGTATTACTGATTTCTGTGTTTGGAGGGTTAGTGATGAACGAAGTATTTCTTCCAGTATGGAAAGCTGAGAGAACAGGAAAGGGCGTTTCCCATCGATGGCTGTGGAGTCGTCAATGGTTTTCGTAGGAGGGTGTTGCCATTTAGCAAGTGTGTACGCGCCATGCAGGCAGAGTCCTCAAACTAAGTTGTGGAGCCAAGTAGCTACACTCCTGGAAATTGAAATAAGAACACCGTGAATTCATTGTCCCAGGAAGGGGAAACTTTATTGACACATTCCTGGGGTCAGATACATCACATGATCACACTGACAGAACCACAGGCACATAGACACAGGCAACAGAGCATGCACAATGTCGGCACTAGTACAGTGTATATCCACCTTTCGCAGCAATGCAGGCTGCTATTCTCCCATGGAGACGATCGTAGAGTTGCTGGATGTAGTCCTGTGGAACGGCTTGCCATGCCATTTCCACCTGGCGCCTCAGTTGGACCGGCGTTCGTGCTGGACGTGCAGACCGCGTGAGACGACGCTTCATCCAGTCCAAAACATGCTCAATGGGGGACAGATCCGGGGATCTTGCTGGCCAGGGTAGTTGACTTACACCTTCTAGAGCACGTTGGGTGGCACGGGATACATGCGGACGTGCATTGTCCTGTTGGAACAGCAAGTTCCCTTGCCGGTCTAGGAATGGTAGAACGATGGGTTCGATGACGGTTTGGATGCACCGTGCACTATTCAGTGTTCCCTCAACGATCACCAGTGGTGTACCGCCAGTGTAGGAGATCGCTCCCCACACCATGATGCCGGGTGTTGGCCCTGTGTGCCTCGGTCGTATGCAGTCCTGATTGTGGCGCTCACCTGCACGGCGCCAAACACGCATACGACCATCATTGGCACCAAGGCAGAAGCGACTCTCATCGCTGAAGACGACACGTCTCCATTTGTCCCTCCATTCACGCCTGTCGCGACACCACTGGAGGCGGGCTGCACGATGTTGGGGCGTGAGCGGAAGACGGCCTAACGGTGTGCGGGACCGTAGCCCAGCTTCATGGAGACGGTTGCGAATGGTCCTCGCCGATACCCCAGGAGCAACAGTGTCCCTAATTTGCTGGGAAGTGGCGGTGCGGTCCCCTACAGCACTGCGTAGGATCCTACGGTCTTGGCGTGCATCCGTGCGTCGCTGCGGTCCGGTCCCAGGTCGACGGGCACGTGCACCTTCCGCCGACCACTGGCGATAACATCGATGTACTGTGGAGACCTCACGCCCCACGTGTTGAGCAATTCGGCGGTACGTCCACCCGGCCTCCCGCATGCCCACTATACGCCCTCGCTCAAAGTCCGTCAACTGCACATACGGTTCACGTCCACGCTGTCGCGGCATGCTACCAGTGTTAAAGACTGCGATGGAGCTCCGTATGGCACGGCAAACTGGCTGACACTGACGGCGGCGGTGCACAAATGCTGCGCAGCTAGCGCCATTCGACGGCCAACACCGCGGTTCCTGGTGTGTCCGCTGTGCCGTGCGTGTGATCATTGCTTGTACAGCCCTCTCCCAGTGTCCGGAGCAAGTATGGTGGGTCTGACACACCGGTGTCAATGTGTTCTTTTTTCCATTTCCAGGAGTGTACTTGGGCGGTAAATGTATTAGTGAACGAGAACGACTTCACGAGGTTTCTTTGAAGCCAGTGTATCATATTCGTTTCCGTGGAAATTGAGTTTGATGACGCATGTCACTCTTTCTATCACTCTTTTCCTGCTGACCTTGAACTGTGTTCCTGTTCTGCTGTTGTGGAGATAGCTAAGAGACAGTTGCAGGCGGTCTGTGAGCCATTAGCTGAGTGCGAATCCCAGTTCAGTGATCAGATCTCGGAATCATTTCTGAAAGTATTTAGATAGCTACGGAGCTTTTAATTATTGATTTTGGAATAGTGAGAAGTCTAACCTACCTCGCGCGTCAATGCGAGGTTAGTGATCTTTATTTAGTCTGACTGAATACTGTGGCTGTGCAAAGAATGCATCTGGGTCCGCCAGTAAAGACGTGCGATTCAATCTGTGGAGCAATGCGTCGCGATATTTGCCTGTCGCGCCGCACATTGCTGAGAGAGCGTTCATTTTGGCTGGGACTTGGTGCGACGTTACGGGAGATCCGAGGGATGGGCGAAAGGAACGTTTCAGTTGTTATGTTACATTTGATTTGCCTTCGCTATCCGATTCTTATTCCACGCGGGTAAGATGGGACGCTGCATTGGAATAGTATTACGTATGCAGTGGATAGCTGGAGGACTCTAGTAGCGTATCAGATGGTTGCAAAACTTAATACCAAATACTCGACACATAAATTTACTAACTTATCGCCCGCTGCTTTGCTCGCGTTTGAGTCTTAATTACAACAAAAATAATTTTATAAACATATATTGGGTCCGATTAATAACTGACGTATTAAAAAGCCTTTTTTTTCTATATAGTTCTGAGAAATTCGATTTGTCGTGGTGACTGTTAACTAGCTTTCTTAGCTTTAGCTCACAAACTGTGACTCCTTCTAAACTTTTCACGCTAATTAATACCATACAAGTACGGTATTTTCCGAATGTAGTTTAAACCAAAAAGTGATTCTGCTAGCTGTATTCTGAAGTTTTAGTTAATTCCGGCTTTTGAGTTCTTTCATAGAAACTTTCATCCTCTATCACACATTTCTCTATTTTCAACCGAGAAGTCAAATATCAATTCTCACACATTTAGCTTTAAAATGTTTTAATATAGTGAAACATTTTCATAAAAATTTCCATCCTCTATTTCATCCCTTTAGGACCTAAATTTCCAAATTTCACGAAAATCTTTTATTTCCAATCGAAAAGACAAATGCAAATTTTCTCGGATTTAGCTTCAAAAATGCTTTCATAATTAAATATGTCCATCAAATTTTTCATTCACTATTTCATTTGGCGTTGAATTTCCGAAACACGTATTTACGTTGTTTTTTTTTTTTATTTGTAACCGAGAAACCAGATATCAGTTTTCGTACTTCTAGCTTAAAAGTTGTCTTAACAGCAGACTTTTTTTTTTAATTTCATTCCATATTTCACTCTCTTAGGCGTGGAATTTCGGAAAATCCCTTCTTAAACGATGCCTACAAACTTCAAGTTTCTGTCCTAATCTTTTTGGGGTGGGCGATGATGAGTCAGTAAGGATTTTCCTTTTGGATATAGAGATCACACAATTTGAACAGTAGGCCTCTGTGGCGACGTCAGGAACCACAAAATGTGAAGAAACATTATACATAAGAAAGATGCCTGTCGGAACACTTCAACGCACAAGTACAAAATCGTTAACAAATGCAAATGCTGACCAAAAGTCTAAAGAAACAAGTTCCAAAACGCTGAATACGGCACTTACAACAAGTGCTACATGGGTTCAAAATAACTGGTGACACTTGGATATGAGGGTCTTTAAGCCCTGAATACGACTACGCACATGCATGTCTCCTTCTCTTATACTAATTAACATACATGTAGTACCTGACTGTTAGCTTTTAAATACTCCAGAAAACTCTGCTGAAAAAGAGATACAGTCAGTTATAAGCCACTGAGAACAACAAAACATACTGAATCAGCTCGCTGAGCTTTGCTTGCTGGTCGACAGCATTTTGTGGTTCTGCGTGCTCTCTTATACCGCTTCTAGAGATTGTGCTTTCGACAGGACGATGAACCCAAGTAACCAACCAAACAACGACAAAAAATGATCCCGCATGGCGGCAGCCAATCCCACGGCGATCAGCTGAGGCCACCAGGCCGTCGCGCGGCAGCGTTGCGTAACGACGACCTGAGCTCCAGACCGCGCGTCTCAGGTGTGCGCCTCAGATGGCGACTGTGTGTCTTGACGGGGACAGGAGTGAGCCGTATGTACGCAGCAAAACCGCGTTCACAGCCAGTAGTGGCATCAAGACGCGGTACAGCTCACTGAAAAAGTCATCAAAGAGTCATTTTTCTCCATTCTACCACTGTTAATTTGCTTTAACACTTCCGAGGGTCGTCCAGAAAATAACAGACCATAATTTTTTTAGTCAAAATATCCACGGGTGTGCTGCCGGTCTATAGTGTCCAACGGGCACAATATTTCGGCGATCATACATGTCGCCATCATCAGGTGAACTGACGGACTGAGCTCCTGTGAACGTGCCGGCACGGAGATCCGTACGCTATGGCTGCTCAGAGGGAACTGGGTTCGGTCGCGGCGGCGGCCGATTTAAATACCCTCCGCCCGCGGCGCGCTCCCTCCGCCGTCCGCGCCCCGCGCCACGGTCGCGCGGTGGAACAGATTGCGACGGCGTCTGAGATGACGTCGGAGTGATGGCTCTGTCCGCCGTTGGACACTATAGACCGGCAGCACACCCGTGGATATTTTGACTATCAAATACGCCGGGAGAAACTCACGAATCACATCATAATTTTTTTCTTCAACAGTAAAGGAATTGAGCAAATGAAACATACATACAAGAAAGAATGAAGTTTCTTCTACATTTCCCACTTTTTCCACGTAATCTCCTTCCCGTTCTATGGCCTTCCTCCAGTGATACACGAGGGCGTGTATGCCCTGTCGGTACCACATCTTGTGCAGGTCACTAAGCCATTTTCCCAGTGTGCGTATCACCTCTTCGTCATACTTTTAAATATCTTCCACATATGGCACCCTTTTACGGCCCAGACAATGAAAGTCTCAGGGAGCTAGGTCAGGACTGTAGGATGGATGGGGTAACACTGTCCAAACCTGCTTACTGATGTGTAAGATGTTCTGTAAGATAGCGCGTTATCATGTTGAATCAAACATATCCTGGGTTGCCGTGGCGCCGAAGTCACTGGAAACGCTTCTCGAATTTGATTCACCACCAACTGCCGAGTCGTTATGCGCTGATCCTCGCGAATGAGCACATCATCATGTTGCATCTTAGTCAGGTGTAACAGCCGTTGGCGGCCTTCACAAATGCTGCAAATCTCGAAACTCTGCTAACCGACTCCTCGTAACGGCCTCGCCCTCTTTGCCCAGTGACTAACCGTACTTCTGACGACACAGATGCTCCATAAATTGCACACAAACGTTTGTGAATGTTCCCAACAGTTTCTTTCTTCGCAGTGGGAAATTCAATGGCGATACGCTGCTTGTAACCTACATCACTTACATACACCATTTTGAAACATTGCTGCAGCCGCGCTGTATGTCGGAGGAAACGGAAAATTTGCGCGCTCACTCTGGAAACTTCTGGTAATGGTTACCTAAAGTTTCATACTCTTACTATTGTTGTTGACTGAGGAAAAAAAAATGGTTCAAATGGCTCTGAGCACTATGGGACTCAACTGCTGAGGTCATTAGTCCCCTAGAACTTAGAACTAGTTAAACCTAACTAACCTAAGGACATCACAAACATCCATGCCCGAGGCAGGATTCGAACCTGCGACCGTAGCGGTCCTGCGGTTCCAGACTGCAGCGCCTTTAACCGCACGGCCACTTCGCCTGACTGAGGAAAAAATGTTGCGATAATTTCTGGCCGACCCTCGTAATACTAAACTCACCGGACAAAATATTGTTCACCCCCTTACAAGAGCACACTCGTTGCTTTAGAGAACTGTAGATGGTGTAACATTGGTGCCACGTGGCCGTGTGACTCTCCATTGCTAACGTAAATCATGGCACTGATGCGGTTTGCATGTTGCATTGGAATCATCACTGTAAAACGGGTTGGCATGGATGCGTGACAGAATGTCATGTTTTGTTGTGCCAACTGGTTTCAGACGCGACAGTAATTGCTGCTGCCAGTGAAAACACGTCCATCTCGACCAGTTTTTGAGCAAAAAATTGCGAAGGGAGATGTATGTATTAGAGATTTCTACTTGATTAATTAGCAAATGGCCATTGCACACAGCGACACACATAACTTCACGTCTTCCGTGGGCCAAACAACAGAAACTGGACAATTGCTGACTGGGAGCGTGCAGTGTTGTCCGTGAATGACGATTTTGCCTCTTTTTAAACAAGCCAAGTCGTGTAGTGCACCTACTGCCAAATGTTGCCTTTAACCCATAGCGTGTGGAGGGTATAATTCAGGCCAGAGGTCTTTCTTTGATTTTTGGAGGGGGTCTTTACATACCTTGGCCTGGACCCACTTATTCAGATTACCTTTAACGTGAACCAGGTTGTTCATTTCAGCATTACAGGTGAATAAGTGTTGCCCTTCAAGATGAGTATGCTGTGGATACTCCAATCTTCCAAGATGGCATCAGCCGTGTCCACAGAACCCGTACATACGTTAGTGGTCCGACAAAAACTCACGAACCCTATTGCACTTCAAGTGGCACACTAATTTACCCGATCTTAATCCCACTGAAAATGCTTGGGGCTATTTGGAACAGCGGGTGAAACGTAGCAATCAACATCTCTAATGCTTTGTCAACTGCATCTACTTAAACTGGTTATCCCGGTATCAGCTGCCTACTGTACACCCTTCAGTTGAATTCCTTTGGGCGGTTTTAAATTGTGATAACACAGTAATTGCATGAGCTCACCTTGAGACTGGCTTATAGCTGAAAGCGGCCGGGGAAATTAACTAATTTATGAAAATAAAATTTAATGCCTAGACCTAAATCTTTTTCCTTATACAATTAACGCACGATAAATAGTTCCGATTGCTTTCAACAACCATCTTCAGGTCGCCCTAAAAAAGAGGTGAATATGCAGTTAAAACTGTCGTCATTATCTGTAGTCATACAGCTGCATGCATTCGTTTTGTAGGCCAACAAGACTACGACATTATGTAGTTACAAACTTCATAGTGAGCGAGCCAGGTTGTAAACCATAATCTGGCACGATGACGATAATAAAGAAGGCGAGTGGCCAGCTACATTAGTAATAGTTGCAATAAAACCCATTATTTCCAGCTGTATAGCAAATATTATAGTGAGAACAGTATATGCAACGGTTACAAAAATTCTCAGCTGTTTCATAGCCAGCCTTATAAAGGAGTGACCTAGCTTGGCGTATAAAACACTAATCTTCATAAAATTTCCACACGTTAAAAAATGAAAGTGAAATACTAGAAGCCCAACCAGCCCTGCACGACACGTCAAAACTAGTTGAATCATGCCAATGGAGAAGTTAACATAGTTCAGTTAGTTTTGACGTGTCGTGCCACTCTTGTTGGGATTATGGAATTTCACTTTTATTCTTCACCTTGTGCAAATTTTATAAAGCTGACTATTTTATACAGAAATCTAGGTCACTCCTTTGTAACTCAGGCTATGCAACATATATTGTTTTTACTGTAATATCTGCTGTACAGTTACATATAATTGCCTTTTGATGCAATTTTTATTAATGCAACTGACCATTCGCCTTCTTTATTAACGTCATCCTGCGAGATTGTTGTTTACAACCTAGCTCACTCACGACGACATTTTTAACTACATAATGTCATAGTCTTGATGACCCACAATACGTGTGTATGTAACTGCATGACTATAGTTAATGATGATAGTTTTTACTGCATATTCTCCGTTATTTTACGGTTTGGAAGCTCTGAAGATGGTTGTAAAAAGCAAAAACTAGTTGCCGTGGTTTAATTCTATAAGAAAAAAAGTCGGTCCAGGCACTAAAAAGTTTTTAAATTAAAAAATTTTATTTAATAAATTACATTAAGCTCGCCGTCTCCTACCTGACAATGTCAGGCTTCACTAGAAATTAAAACTCTGGTGGTAATAATTACGTCATTCTCCTATAAAACATAAATTTGGTTACACATCAGATGAATTCGCAACTGCAAGTAAGGACTACCACCTGCTGTAGAACTGAATGACGACAATGAAAATTTGCCATCAGAATAACACAGGCACTGCAATATCGTATAAATTTGGTTACGTCGTTAGTTTATACATCATTATAAAAAGACGTGTCACCAAATGATATTAAAACAAACAAGTAAAATGTACATAAAAACAAAGCTGAGATTAAATGAATTGTCCGTCAGTGCTTGACAGATCATGATAATAATGTTAAAAAGGAAAGCAGCTCCTAAATTTCTACAAATTTACATTTATTTGGTCATTAACCAGCTTTCGGCTTCTCAGGCCGTCTTCAGGCGTCAACTGAATGTCCAAACATAGATAAAAATGACAGGTGATTTAGACAGATATTATCTATGCAGAAATTACAGAGTGTTCACATGAGAAAACTATCGTTTTTTGTCACATGGAATTAATTACATTAATTAAAAAGGGGGCAAACAATTTTTTTATGTATCTGAACCAGTACTTAATTTTGCAATTCAGTGGCTGTTTCTAGAAAAAAATTTTGTTCGAAATTGTCCATGTAAACTTCACATCATATTTATCCATGTTTGCAACATTCAGTTGTTACCTGAAGATGGCTTTAGAAGCCGAAAGAAGGTTCGTCACCAAATAAATACAATTTTGCAGAACATTAGGAAGTGTTCTCCTTTTTAATGTTAAGGCTCAGATAGAACTGAGACGTCATCACATCTGTAACCTCTATTACTTTCTGCCAGATTGAGTAAGTTGCGCCCATTGCTGATCTGTACTAAGACAATGAACTAAAGCTAACACAAGAGTGAGAAGAACGCCGAATAAAAAGGAAGATGATCGCAACAGGATGAGTCAGCGTCGGCGGGAACACAGGCACTGCCTCGTCATGGTTCCGCCTCTTTGCTTACACTTTGTTAGGTTCGGCCTGCTGCACTCACGCTTCCTTACAATCTTTCTACCTTACCTACCACCACAGTTCCCGACTTTTAAAATTGCTTACTACTTCCCATTTTGTCACTACTTGCTTAAATGAGTGGGTCTATCTAACGACGACATATTCTTTGCATTTCTTTCCACTGCATCCGGCACCCGTCTGAAAACAATGCCCCTGTAGGCTATTGTATGGAACGTTCCATATGGCGCTGTGCTAGGTCCTTTCTTGTTCTTAATCGTGACCAGTGACCCGCCCTCATTTTTTAGAGCCAGTAAAATAACGTATGAAGACAACACAAATTTTCGTAATGATAGTATGGTCTTAGTAGCCTTAAACCTGTACTGAACAAACACTCGCCTAGCATATTATTCGTTTAGAGCGAATTGATTCTAGGTGAAACTTCCCTCAGGTGATACAATTCAAGTTACGTTTTTGGGGATATATTAAATGGTAAAATATATTGGCGTCAACATGTTAAAGGTACGAAGGCGTGCTGAAAAGTAATGTACCCGAGTTTTTTATGTGGAAACTCTTCCAATTTTAAAATAGATCAAACGTTATTAACATTCTACATATCTATTCTTCATGTCTACATACTTATTTATCAGTAGTCATTTCAGCGACGGATACATTTCTTACAACGAGAGACCCGATTGTTGATACCGTCAGTGTAGAGTATTTGACTTTGTTGACGAAGCGCCAACCTCACCTCTGCTTGCACTGCTTCATCACTGTTAAAGTGAAGTCCTGGAAGGTGTTCTTTAAATTTCGGAAACAGATGAAAATCGGATGGGGTGAATTCGGGACCATATAGAGAATCATCTACTACAGTGAACCCAATGCGGTAGCTTGTTGCCGCGTAGCGCTCGTATGTTGCCTGGAATTTTCATGTTGGAGGAGAGGGTGCTCCATTCGAGAACAAACTCTTCGAATTCGAAACTCGATTACAGAACGCTAGTTCTCACGCACCGACATAGTTACGTTACAGACAACCATGTTACATCCCAACAATTAGGATCCCTCTAGTCACAGAGGACTGCAAATACGTAGACATAAAAACTAAAGATGTAGAATGTTAATAATATCTGTTCTATTTAAAGAACCTTACGAGTTTTCACATAAAAAATTCGAAGGCATTACTTTCCAGCACGCCTTGATGTTAGCAATAAGTTGTTTAGAGTACATTTTGAGGCTGCTTATGAGCTGTATGCCTGAAATGTATATTTGAACATAGCATTTTTCATTTTTCCAAAGCATTATATCGTGTAATATTATTTAGAGGGGAAACTCTTGTTCTAGGCATGGCTTCTGACGAAAACTATTACGTTTCTTCATATAAAGCACACTTAAAACGCTTATGAACAAAAAACCATGATGATAATAAACTTATGCATGTACTATATTTTAATTTATAAGCTACTAGAAGCAAAACGTAGAGAAAATGTACATTTGCTTTAACACCAGAAGCAATAGATGTATTTCTACTCTACACCGTAGGCTGACAAAATCAGTTAACTTTTATAACTTCGTGAGGCACAAATTATTAAATAAGATTTCACAAACTGTACCAGATCTACCTGAACCAGCTTTCAAACAAAAGCTGCATGACTGGTTAGTTCCTCACGCATTCTACGATGTAAATTAATTCATTAAGTTTAATATGAAATTATAATGGTAACAGATAACGTATTGCACTTTTGAATTGTCATTTGCACTGTAATATGTATGTTAGGTCGTCTATTGTTGTAACGGCCTAACGTCAATAACATTATTGCTATTTTTATTGTGAGTCAGTTAGCACTTATCTACATTTTTGACGACGATTATGAATTCCCTTGTGCTTTCCCTATGTCATAAAAAAGGTCTTTTAGCTTCTATTGCCTACTTGTCACACACTTGTCATTAATAATTGCATTAGATAGCTGCCTACTTGCGTGCAGCTCCCCATTTCCTGGCCGCCACCTTGGTTCAAATGGCTCTGAGCACTATGGGACTTGACATCTTAGGTCATCAGTCCCCTAGAACTTAGAACTAATTAAACCTAACTAACCTAAGGACATCACACTCATCCATGCCCAGGGCAGGATTCGGACCTGCGACCGTAGCAGTCACGTGGTTCCGGACTGAAGCGCCACCTTGGTCCCTGACCCTTCAACCGCCGTCCACAACGACCCAGACATTTTCAGTAGAACTGAGGTCAGAATAACTGAAGAAGCAAGATAGCTCCATCGCACTTCTCAACCATTCTGACAGAATTTGGTGGTAGTGGTGGTGTATCGCACTTTCTGCAGGGCCTTGAAGGCGAACAAATGAATGTACTTGATCCGATACTTGGCTCCTGTTCGGCTTATCCGTGAGAGACGACAGCACGCCCAGTTTCATTCCTCACGCGGTTATACCTCTTCCGCCGGCTTAAATTTTTTTTCCTGTTGACAAATGGGCTGCATAGAATCAGTCGCGTCTGGGACGGCGGCTTCTGCACCGCGTAGCGACGAAGTGGCTCTGGATGGCACGCTTACGCGCCGGCTGTCACCCTCCAGCGTTTGGCTGAGGAGTGGGATGCTGCAGTGCGGCGCGGCTACATACTCTGGCATGAAGACACTTGCTCTGTGATTTCTATGAAGTACAAGTCAGTTAACGTTACATTTTGACTGGCCATATATCGTATTTCGACGACGGTGCAAAAGCAAATTTAAGTGAGGACAGTTTATTTATTTTCAACTAAATACTCGTAATAGAGCATATAGAAAATATATTTAACTTTTTTGTAGCAAATTCCATTAGGAATTTACAATGTGTTATCAGAATGAAGACCGAACGAGCGTGCAGTGATGTCATATAAATGAAATAAGGAAAATTTACAAGATGGCAAAATGGCTATTATGCAGCTATGTTCATGCAGAACTTTAATTGAATCCAGTATTTATTGCGTGATTGAGCAGCCGGATTGATAGTACACACAAACCACATTATCTTTTATACACGGTGTATCAAAAAGAATCATCCGATTTTAAAAAAATAATAACTATTATGTTATTTGAGATATGTGCGTGTACAACGTACTGTTGGAAAGAGCAAATTCTCGAGTTTTATGTGGTTCCTGCCAGGTAGCAGCAGTTTGCGCCCACTTCAGTTCTAGTAAATATGGTGTTGGGAGAACAGAAAGCGTTTTGTGTTCTGCTTTTTGCGCAGTGCGGGGCTGTCTCCGAGTGCCTGACAAAGGCATCGAACGCATCCACCATAGTTACACAAGGAGTCCGCAGAAAACCGTTCGACATGCAGCTTGACAGCTCAATATGCCCCCGATGTCCATTTCACGTGTGTTGCGTCGATGCTTACACGTGACATCATACAAAATTCAACTTCTGCAAGCGGGAATTTTTAAATCAAAGGATTACTGAACGATGGATTGGTCGCACTGCACCAAATGATTCAGCCTTACATTACTGGCACCCATGGTCACCAGACCTGACTGTATGTGATTATTTCTTGTGGGGGCTTATAAAAGACTCTGTTTACGTGCCTCCGCTGCCATCAGCAACGAATGAACTGAGACATCGCATAACAGCGGCTGTGGAAGCTGTAACTCAATACATGCTCGCTGCAGTGTGGGAACAATTTGAATATTACATTGACATATGCTGTGCATCTCAAGGAGGCATATTGAACACCTGTGAAAAGGCATGAAAAAAACTTTTTGAGTTTCCCACAATCAAAAAACAAAGATCATTATGTATCTTTATTGGTTTCAGAATTATAGATGTGTCAAACTGGATGATTCTTTTTTATACATTATCATTTTCTTGGGCCTTTGTCCCATTTCAATGCGGGGTCGGCCCTGTTACTGTGGATTTGGCGACGTTAATGTCAGAGGGTGGCTGGATGCCGTCCCTGTCGCCACCCCATACCCCCCAGGGTGGAATTACTGTACCTCAGATGTCTGCGTCTAGTGTAAGCCATGAAATAGTGCGATCGTTGTCAAATATCTGCGAGTCGTGTAACTGAGGCGGGACATGGGGACCAGCCCGGCATTCACCTAGTGGGATGTAGAAAACAGCCTAAAAACCACATCCAGGCTGGCCGGCATACTGGCCCTCGTCGTTAATCCGCCAGTCGGATTTGATCCGGCACGCCTACCCAAGTCCAGGATGCAGCGCATTAGCGCTCACATCTAACCTGGCGGGTCTGATTCTTTTTGATACACCCTGTATATTAGAGTGTGTCGCATTGGCACGAGGAAGCACACAAGCATTTAAGATATCTCTATAACCCTGCACAATCGAAGTTCAACTACGGGACACGCGATAATGATGCTGATGAATTTAGGTGCTCAACAAAAATGGTTCAAATGGCTCTGAGCACTATGGGACTTAACATCTGAGGTCATCAGTCCCCTACAACTTAGAACTACTTAAACCTAACTAACCTAGGGACATCACACACATCCATGCCCGAGGCAGGATTCGAACCTGCGACCGTAGCGGTCGCGCGGTTCCAGACCGAAGCGCCTAGAAACGCTCGGCCACACTGGCCGGCTAGGTGCCCAACAGCATGGGCGCTAGTGCCCTTAGTGGATATTAGCATATACATTTCGTCGTTTGGGCGACGTCTGTTCTCATAAGCGAAATTGCTGCAACATATTAGCAGATATTTCTTCAGAACTTCTGATTATGTCGAAACAAACATATGGGTTTGTATGTATTGGGCTCACACAGGGGTTTCATTATATGTATTACAATACAACAATAGTTTTAAAAACTTCTTTGTGACATACTGCCTCTTACATGAATGACTGGCTACTTTAAATAAAATAAACAGTGGCTGAATCATCGACTCTGTCCAAAACTTCAGATAGGAGGACTGATAAGTCACAAAATTTTAAAATATATGTTACCCTGTTGCCGTTGTCAGATAGGTTGTTTGTTGGACAGCGTCCAGGCAACTAGAGAGTTGGGCTTAGGTCGGTCTGTGTGATTAAACTATATATTGTATCGAAATTGGTAGGCCATGTCTCTGCATAATGTACTATTCATAACGTATGGAGAACGATACAGTTTACCTTCTCCAATATAATAATGTTTCATACGTAGTTTTAATTTTCTACATCTTCATCCACATCTATTCTCTGCAAGCCATCTTATGGTAGCTTATGAGTTGATGAGAGCTTTACTATTTAGTCATTGTCTTAGAAACTCACGCATTCTTGCCATTCACTCGTACCAATTATCATGAACTACCTGTTGCGTTACGATTTAAATGCAAGATAATCTAGCCCGTAGAGAC
The DNA here is from genome assembly GCF_021461395.2 of Schistocerca americana. Lineage (NCBI taxonomy): Eukaryota > Metazoa > Arthropoda > Insecta > Orthoptera > Acrididae > Schistocerca > Schistocerca americana. Next base: position 567,937,383 of record NC_060120.1, read on the forward strand.
ATTCCAGAAAGTGCAGAAGTCCACAGTTGTCTCTGTGTGTGTGAAGAGGCCTGTGTTTGGTCGCGGCCATACCATATTTCATCTTTATTATTGTAGCTCTTCTTATACAAGTGAAGAACTACTTTTTTTTTATTAAAGGAAGTCGCAAGGTACTATGTTACGTCACACGGTATAGCTCTGAGTGCTACGCATAGAGTAAGAACGGCAAATGTCCTTGGATGATTTTCATGTTGAATATTTCAGTTTCATGGGCCTATTTACCAAAATAATGAAACATTCAGATATTTGAAATGGTGTTCTTCCTTAGAGTACTTCTGTACTAGTCTTTTATTAACGAGCAGTAGACTGACATACTTGGGAAGCCAGATTGAAAGTGATCGACCCCCATACGCAGGTCAGGAGAAGCAGAGAAAAGGTTAGACAGAGTTTTGTGAAGCAGCTGAGCTTCCAGGTAGTAACGGGAGGGGGACCGACAATATCTTCGGCATCCACCCACCCACACACCGCGTCGCTGGGACAGAAAACGGGAGGCCGCATTCCATCCCGATTACGCCTCCCGCGACGCGAAAGGTTACGCACAAACATCCTTGACTAAGGAACGCAGCTGGTGAGGCACCTCTTTCCCGCGCTACTCCTTGCGCCGCAGCATCGCAAGTGGTCGTACTGCGGGCAGGTAGAGGCGGCAGCGGCCATCTGATTGGCAGAGAAAACAGCCGCCGGCTGCCGCAGCCCGGTGGTGGGGGTAGGGACCGGCACCTCCGCGGAGGCTCGGTTCGCCGTCTCGCGGTGCGTCGAAGTCTCCAAGCCAGTTGCGAGCGACACGTCACGGTGGGTGGTAGTTGTGCGTTTTCTTTGTGACCTGCGGTGTAGCGCTGTGTGTTTGTGCGGCCGACGAACGATTGACATTGATGTCTGTAGCCTACAGGATCTATTTGTGACAGAAAGGTGAGTTACAAAAACAAATTACTTCCCAGTCGTGACCAAAACGTGTTCGATGAATTTATGGTACTAAGAATTGACATTCATTTAACGTCATGTATGACTGTCTTGTTAATCTGTATGAGACTTTTACATAAGGTGTGTAGTCTAATTTTCACCGAGAGGCCTTTTACGTTACGTCAAAATTCAATACGGAATTAACCTTCGAACCATTCATCAACTCACAGACTGCTTTGATCACAGTGGTATTTCTGATACTAACCCCGACATCTGAGTCAGCTTAAGAACCTCTTATTGGAAGGTATACAATATAATGTGGAATCCGGATTGGACCTGGCAGATTTGAAACACACATTTTGGGGCAAAAAGATACATCAGCTATTAGAACAAACCTGAGATCTCTGATAAGCTTGAACGGAGAAGGTAGGGATTACTCGCATGGCATTTAATCAGCTGAGTCAGCAAGGCACACCCATGATTTTCCAAAACATATTCTACATAAATATTCCTATTAATAATAGAACAGCAATTAGTCTGTTTTTCTGTTTGATGTCAGCCTTCATCTCTTAATCTCATGTACTAATCCTTTTCTCCTTACATATTTGCCGCATCCAGCTTCTTCAATAGACTGTTTTACACGTTTGCGTATTTATCTGGCATTATAAGTTTTTCGCTGTATCACTCCTTGCAGGTGAACTATCCCAGGACGCATTATTGGGCACCACACTATTATTGGGGAAGACAGCCTCAAATCCTCTTTCGGTTTTTGGATCTACCTTTTCCACGGTTTCCCTGTAACTTCCGCATGGGAATATCACCATTGTTCCTTAAAATAAACGACATCAAATAATTCGCAATTTTGTCACAATGTAGCCTCAGCTTTGGCCAAGACGTCTGTTGACGAGATCGCAAGTGGCTTTAAGAAAGCTATCTCACGACAGAATATGTATTTCAAGAAAAAAACGGAAACGGTTTATTTTTCTACTCAGATCATACTCAATTTGTACTGCAGTCTCAATATTCAACAACGTTCAGAGTGGACGAGAAAAATTTCCAACTTTCCTTCAGTTTCTTGTTCAGTGAGACTAGCACGTTCTTTCTAACTTGTCCTATCAAGGATCTGTCCTTAACCTTATCAAACTGTACAGCTTTACAGATAGTCTATAGTCTTTATACAAGGTGGGGTATTGTCGTATTCGCCTGGGTTAGCGAACTATCATTTGCATTTATGTATACCATGTGGACGGACCCTCCCTGCATTGTTACGAACATGTTTCTGGAATTCCTCAGTCGTGCACTATTTCGGAGCATGGCATTTGCTATGACAATTCTTGTTCTGTTAGTGGGCTTCTGTGGGTTTACAATTTACTCAGAAATGAAAACAAGTTCCAACTAAACCATTCCTATGTCGTGTAGAATAACATAATGAAAAATTTTGTGCCCATATATACATATGTATTCATTCTGCATTCAAACAAAGTTCTATTTCTTCTTCCTTGTTCAGAATATAAAACCACAAATACCAAACTGATAGCTGTACCTGAAGATGAAATTACATTATACTAAATGCAAAATTTCTCTTTACAGTCATTCAAAATACAATTTTTGCAGCAGTATAGTTTAAATGTATCAAATAAACATTAGCGTATTTCGTTTAATTAGCTATCGATGGACTTCTGGTTAGGATACGTGCAGCAATTTGGCCACAAGGGTAGGTTAACAGTCGCTCAGTATCGTTACTATCGTAGTTAGTTCCGCGTGATGGGTGGTGAACTATGTACATCCGATAACTGTGATTTACGCCTGGTTCTTCGTTCATTTAACGGAAGCAGTTGTGCGATTTTAAGACTTTAACTGAACGCTGATGGGTGACTTAATCTAATCATGCTGATGGTGTTTGAATTAACCATTGTAAGATCTGGGCAATTCTACCAAGATCGTCTAGGTACATTACGTTGACTCTCAGAACAGAGTCTTCGTCTCCACTATTCATGTACGTCCTACTGTCTGGTTATTTAATGGTTACGTCCATCCCTTACTCCATACAAGAAATCTACGTGTGGAAGCTATATCCGTTGTCCTCTATCCCTACCTTGTTGCGGCCACTTTTGACTCAGCAAATTGAAACAATTACCTGTGTCATAAACGATAAGAAAAAGTGTCTGACATTGATAATTCTTTGAGTGTCTTCGTTAATTGATCCATTGTTCCCATGTGAATTGTGCCAGGATGTCTCACATTAAATGAACATTTTTATTTTTATTTTCACTGACATAATTACCTACTTCTAAGTACGATACTCGGGTATTATTCATCAGTATGGGGCCGTTACAAGGTATGGTTGATATAGAAAATACGAACGATACAAAGAAGAGTTGAATATTTAGTATCGTCCAGTATGCGTGGAGGCGTCACGTAAATGCTCACCCAACTCCAGTGGCAGGCGCTACAACAGAAGCGTTCTGCAGCACGGTGCGGTTTACTGACAAAATTTCGAGAGCGTACGTTCGCACAACAGTCAACCAATGTGTTGCTTTCTGCTAACTGTATTTCGCGACGACATCGTAAAGGTAAAATTGGGGAGGGATTCGAGTTTACACGGGGCATCCCAACAATCGTTCTTCCCGTGGACCATTCGCGACTGGAACAGGAAAGGGGAAGTGAGACTGGTAAACTAAGTAACCTCCGCTGCACACCGTAAGGTGGCTTGCGGAATTTATATGTTGGGACACCTATTTTGTCAGAAAGCATAAATAAACTTTTAATATCGTGTTTAGTAGTACTGTATACCAAAAATGTGTAATGTTGCAATTTGGAATGAAAATAGGCCGAAAACACCAGTGTCACAGACATGAGTACCTGTCAAATGCGCATGCAGACGATTCTTTTAATGTAAGTACAAAACACGAAAATCCAACCACTGACAATATTTTAAACCAATGGATTTAAACGTGTATAAATCGGCATTTTAATCTCATTTCAAGTTGTCACTAGGCAGATTTAAAATATTGTAAGTAATTAAAGGTTACCCAGCCACACCATTGCTATACATGTGGAATAGACACAGCTGTTGACGTGTGCATTCCACTTGCGAGCCGGCCGAAGTGGCCGTGCGGTTAAAGGCGCTGCAGTCTGGAACCGCAAGACCGATACGGTCGCAGGTTCGAATCCTGCCTCGGGCATGGATGTTTGTGATGTCCTTAGGTTAGTTAGGTTTAACTAGTTCTAAGTGCTAGGGGACTAATGACCTCAGCAGTTGAGTCCCATAGTGCTCAGAGCCATTTGAATTCCACTTGCGACGTGAGGCCCAACCACTGGGAGGTAGGCTTCCGTGCGCTACACCCCTGAGCCGCCTGGGCTGCCTCAGCCGGTGCAACGGCCTACATACGCGCCTGCCGTTCCGCGAAAAACCAGCCGTTGAGGGCGACGACGTTCCAGCCGGAAACACACTAACCTTCTTGCGTCGCCCGCTGGCCAGCTGCCTCTCTTCGACGGTGATAACAGGCCCATAGGCATCCGCAAGCGGGAGGGAGGGTGGGAGCCTCATGGACTATGTTACAGACTTTTTATTTATTTCAGAATTCTCAGATATTTCTAGAAATGATTGTCTGTAATTCTACTGAACCGCAGAGTTACCATTGCCGAATACAATAGGAAACAGAAAGGCTCTAGTGAACAATAAATTGTTGTTATGTTGCTCACGGAAAATTAAACTGGTTTCTTGTTATGGCGGCGATTTCGGCATTGTTGGGGGAGGGTGACGTGTGAGAACCTTTACAGAACATATCCGAAACAGAGTGCCCGATCTTTTCTCTTTTGTTTCCTTGTATGGCCATTATGAGTTACAGAAAGGAACAGTTCCAACACCTAGCCCTGTACAGACACAGTTGCATTATACCTACCAGACACGCATCCCCAGTTCCCACAAGAATAACCCTTTCGCCTACTGCACGTCTTAATCTCAACAGTAGATTTGCATTTGACCCGTCAAGTCTTGCTGGGACTTCATTCAGTTCTACACAGTGTAGCGACTGTAGTAGAGTGCGAAAAACGCATCATGCTATGCCGTAGGTGTATTCACCTATACTTCATCTCTGGATCCAAACACAGAAGACTTGCCAATTTCTGTGCTGTGAGAGAGGTAAAAATGCTGAAATACCAAGATCGAAAAGATGTGTGTCCAGTTGCTATGGTTGCACAGTACCGTGCCAAACCAGAGAGACAAGGGACCTACGGTGTTAAAGAGCTCATTCTACTTAACAATGTGATGGTTTTTTCGAAGGTTTCCTACACCCATAGCCATATTAATAATTTAAAAAGATCTAATTTGAAAATACTAATGAAATTTGCGTACATTTAGGGTGTAATAGAAACATACCTCCATAAAACTATTGACTGTGTAACTATCAAACGTTTCGTCCATTGCCATTCATTTTTATTTCTTGGGGCCCCACATGTTCTCAAATTCAAGTAATTTTTGCTACCGCCCATGTAGAAGCCTGCTGTGACTAAGATTTAACAATATCCCAGATGTAAGGACAACTTGTAACATGACTGTATTTGACTTCCAAAAATTACAGAAACGTCTAAGAAAATTTCACAAAATCCGTTACAGTAATGGCGACAGGGCGTAGTAACTTACATATCCTATAAAAAATGCGACAGGCTATGTTATGTTAAAAACTGGCCAGGATCACCCTCTAAATTTTATGTAATGCAAACTACGGAGTCATGCTTCAGCAGTTAAATAATCGGAACAGACCGTAAAAGCTTCGGCGTATTGAGTCGGTTGAAGACGTTTAGGAATTTTAAAATATGCAGATGAGGACAAAATTTTGCTGATAAAGGGCTGGAGTTGCCCATGAGGATGCATTTTCTTTTCTCTGTGCAGAACTCTACTTAAATGCCATCGGTTTAGACATAAGAGGCCGCAGAATATAGGTAGTTTCCGCCCTGAAAGCTTACAGTCAGAAGAAATTCCCTTAAGTTTGCCTGAAATTTTCCTGGTTCAATACTTATCAAAAACTGACATCGAGCGTGATACCGGGATATGTGATACGGAAACATTGTTCGTTATACAGGGTGTAACAGATATAAGTGCAGATATTTTTTTATATTTGGTGCTTTAATATGTACGTACATCAGTGTGTTGGTCGTCTTTTCTCTGCGTCGAACAGTCTTCCCGCAAACACATCGCACAACTTACTACCTGATGTTTTCTGCGAGGTCATAACTGCACTACCAAGCGGACTATGCCTGTCATTAAAGACTAACCGTTTTGCGTCCATGCATCAACATTTGAACATCTGACCTGCTACCTATGGGAAAATAAGCAGTAATCCACATGTACTTGAAGGTACTAACCATTTTAAAAACATACGAATTGTAATAGTTATAATTATTGGCCTGCAAATGACATAAATACTGATGTAAAGTTGTTCACTACACTGCCCTCAGTCGCTAATAGAAATATCTGCACTTATCCCCTTTATATCATAATATAAAATTGTGGATAAAGTATCCGCCTGATGGCAATATTGGCAACTAGCCGTTAACGTCAAAAGAAATGTAAAGCTGTGCACTTCACCCAACGTAATATTTTACAGTCGCCTCTGATAGTCGATTAACGACTCACAACTGGAGTTAACCACGTTACAAAGATACCTAAGAGTAACAATCGGTAGATATGTTATGTGGAATGATCACATAGATTCTGTTGAAGCGAGAGCAAACAGCAGGCTACAGTTGTTTGGTTGAATACTGGGAAACTGCAGTTTGTGTACAAAAGATTACGTAGATGACATTTGTCCTGTTTATAGTGAAATACTGCTCAATTGCGACAGATCAGCATCAAGTCGAATCAATGAAGGACGTAGATGACCTGCGAAGGAGGGTAGTGCAGATGTTTATAAGTATGGTTTCTCACGGGATAGTTACACAAATATTGGAAAATCTCAACGGGCAGATTCTTGAATAAAGACGATTGCTACTGAAAAAATTCGATTCTAAAAGTTGCGCAGTTCCATTTTCACAATGGGAGCTATGAATATTTTGTACTCTCTTATGAGTAAATGGCTGACATAGAAGTCCAGGAACTTGTAATCACATTGAAAACGGCCTTCCATACCGTACAGCTGAGCTCTTACTCCTCGAAAGTCACAATGCACACGAGAATGTGTGACAGTGTTTGTTGTATTATCGTTCTTATTCCATCTAATCTCCAGTACAGCCTGAATACAATCGTTTACGCATAAAATGGCACATTATTCGAGATTTTAACAGACGCAGTATGCGAGGCAATAGGATGTTAACTACGAACAGGTGAAGTCTTAAGTGTTGGGATGAACTTCACATAGACGTTTTTTCAGCAGAGTGAGCGTTTCTCGAAGTCTGTATTTGATATTTACTACATGCAATCGGAATCGATAGTTCCTTACTTTTCTGAACGTAGCTGTTGCTTGACCGTGACATTTCTCACCAGTTCCGCAGCAGAAATGCTACCGCGGAAGTGCGCAATTATTTTCTACCGTCGCAGTTCGTTACCGTTTCTGCTTGCGGTACGCATTGTAGGAATAACCTGTTTGTCAGAGATTTTAATGTATACTGGCGACTCACACTGGTCCATTAGTGAACATGAGGCGGCATGTTCCAACACGTCAAGGCGTTGTAGTGCAAAATGTGAGGAGAAACACAATTTTTACCGCTTTAAATTTCTTGCTGGCTGCATACTGCATCTAGTACGCGAAAGTACGAGTGCAGGAGGCCGCTTTGGGTATCTTATACGAGGGAAGCGTCTCTTCGCCATACCGATAGGTGAAAATTCACTATAGGCGTATGAGATTACTGAAGTTCAGTTTCCAAGTGCAAAAGCAGTCTTACCCAAAAGGAAGAAAAATTGGGATTTAGCAGAGCGTTGCTGAGAAGTGTTCAAAGGCAGTGTATCTGTATCTCCAGCTATTTTCCGCAAACCGTCTCAACTATATGTGGCAGGGTACTTCGAATACCATCATGATATCCATCGTTTGCTGTTCCATTCTCGAACTGTCCACAGGAAGAATGACTGTAGGCAAGCTGCCGCATCACCTACAATTTCTGTCATTTTACCTTCACGTCGCTATATGTGAGAGGAAGTAACGGACTTGGTTTATATCATATTGAGGAAGTAAATCAAACGTGTCGTTTACAAAGGAACACTAACGGCTTTCGCCTTAAAGTCAATAACTTCACTACACGGTAGCACTGGCAATGTTACCGATTACAGTGACACTAAAGCGTAGTTACTAAATACGGTTTCCCGAATTTCCTTTACCAAGGAAGACGAATTAAATATTCTAGAATGCGAATCAAGAACAGCCGCCAAAATGACTAATTTAGAAGTAAATATCCTCGGTGTAGCGCAATAGCTTCAATCACTTAATAAAGGCAAGTCTTCCGGTCCAGGTTTCGTACCAGTTAGGTTCCTTTCAATGGATGTTGGTGTAACAGCTCCATACTTAGCAGTCATATGCATTCCTCGTTCGACGAAAGATCCGTACCTAAAGACTAGAAAGTTGAAAAGGTCCCACCAATACACGAGAAAGGAAATAGAAGTAATCCGCAGTATTACAGACCCATAGAACTGACGTCGATTTGCAGTAGGATTTTGGAACATATATGTGTTCGAACTTTATGAATTACCTCGGAGAAATGATGTATTGACACACAGTCAACACGGATTCAGAAAATATTGTCCTTGTGAAGACAACTGGCTGTTTATTCATATGAAGTAATGAGTGCTGTCGACAGGAGCTCTCAAGTTAATTCCATATTTCTAGATTTTCAGAACAGTTTTGACATCATTCCTCACAAGTGGCTTCCAATCAAACTACATCCCTATGGAGTAACGTCTCAGTTGTGCGAATGGATTCGTGATTTCCAGTCAGAAAGGTCACAGTTCTTAGTAACTGACGAGAAGTCATTGAGTAAAACAGAAGTGTTATAGGCCCTACACTACTCCTAATCTATATAAACGATTTTGGAGACAACCTGAGCAGCCCTCTTAGATTGTTTGCACATTATACTGTCGTTTACCGTCTAGTAAGTCATCATAAGATCAAAACTAACTGAAAATCATTTAGAGAAGATATCTGTATGATGCAAGAAGTGGCAATTCACTATAAACAATAAAAGTTTGGAGTCATCCACATTAATACTAAAAGAAATATGTTAAATTTTGGTTAGTTAGTTGTTTAGTTATATGTTTCACAGATTTTTTAACAGATTATCAGTTTTAAAGTAGAAATTCGTCCATGGAGTAGGAGTTGTCCAGGAGAAATGAGTTTAGGTCGGATTTAGAACTTGCTTTGCTACCTGTCAGATGCTTTATGGTAGTGGGCAAATATTGCAGATTTTTGTTACTGCATATTGAACTCCATTCTGATCCACGGACAGCTTTAATAATGAGTAACAATGGTCATTTTTTCCTCTAGTGTTGTAGGTGTGGATATCACTATTCTTCTCAAATTGTGAATCATTTATGAGGAAGTTCATTAGCGAATATGTGTATTGTGAGGTGCAGTTAAATGTCCAACTCCTTGAAGAGGTACCTACATGACGACCGAGAATGAACACCACATATTATCCTTACTGCTCGCTTTTGTGCAATCATTATTTTCATTCTAAGCGATGAACAACCCAAGAAAATTATTCCATAATACTGTTACACGATAAATTAAACAAATATAAAGGCTGTTAACGCAGCTGAATACCTAGGGATTACAATTACTAACATGTTTAATTAGACTGCGTTTTGGTGGCAGAAGACTTAGAAGACGCAATAAATCTAATAAAGAAACTGTACATGACTCTTGTGCGTCTCCTTTTGGAGAACTGCTGCGCAGTACCGGATCGTTACAAGATAGCACTGACGGAGGACATCGAAAAAATTCAGAGAAGGGCAGCTGGTTTCGCACTCTGGCGAAACAGAGGAGAGCGTGTCACATATATGACACGCGAGTTGAGCGGCAGTCATTAAAACAAAAGCGTTTTTCGTTCCGGCGAGCTTTAGCCTCCGAATGCGGAATTATTCTGTCGATACCCACCTACATAGCGAAAAATGATCATCGTAATAAAACAGGAGAAATCAGAACTCGCATGGAAAACATTTAAGTGTTTGTTTTTCCCGCACGCTAAACAAGAGTGGAAAGTGTGAATTACTAAGTAGTCTTGGAGATATTTTATGGAATATCTACATACGGTGTGCCTAACGGTAATCTAAACATCATTTATCCCGATTGTTGCAGCAGCTTCATCGCTTCATTCGTTTCAGGCATACTTTTAAAATAGCTATAGGCTTTCACGTCTTCAGGAACTTTCTTTGGCAGTTACATGGTGAACAGAATCGCAGATACAGAGTGGAGCAGCAAGAGGAAACCCTAAAGAAATACACCTCGCACATTGTATCACATGTAAACAGAATGTGAATGCGTGAACTAGCATTCGTGCAGACACACGACTAAAAACTGAAGGACAGCTGCACGCAAAAGGAGTGGTTCGTGCGCTTCTAGCGCGCGGTTAACCTCGGCGAACGATTAATGGCTACAGACTTGGCGACGCGAATGGTCACACAAGAATCTATCATTCGGCTTCTGCCGCAAAAGGAATAAAACAGCGATGAACTTCGCCGGCAGAGAAAGCGATCAGCGGTTAGCATCGTAAGTTGACTGAGGGAAAAGAAAAAGTCCCAGCTGTTCTTCACTATCTGATGTTAGTTGCAGTTACGCATTTAATAATGAAGCACATGCTTGGTAATCACTGTTTGCGATAAAACACAAATAAATAATACCAAACATATTCAAAGTTAGAGACTGGTTTCTTATGCAACAATGTTGAAACGTCCTTGGCAGCTGATTTATTACACATTGCAAATAACACTATAATGAATAAAGGTCTTAAAGGTTCCCATGATGAACAGTTTCACATTTCGGTAGTTTATTATCGACAGTTTTATGCATTATGAAGCGGATGTCATCATTCAGATCAATCATCATCTGAACATGGAGTGGGTCAGCAAAGAAACTGGTAACGAAAATTACACTTTTACCGCTACTGTGATCCATTTTCATGCGCTCTCATGTGATATACTTAATTACTGAAGCAAATTTTCTCTCTTTTCTAAACGTGACGTTTCATGCGTGTTTTTCAATCTCTTGGTCGAGTGTGGTGAATGCTTCTGCAGTCTAGCGTTTGACTATTCCGTAGGATAATCATGAGCATGAAAGCGGAGACAAACCTGTTGCCGTCATACACATGGCCCCTCCCGTGTTGCACTAGGGGGGGTACAGATGGACGGATCACAATGACAGTATGATGTGTGCATTGGGATGAGATGTTTCCGGTCTAGCCCAGGACATGATCTCACGGGCTGTTGATCCCCTCTCCTTGACAGTCACTGATAGCCAGATACTATCCTATCATAAGGACTCAATCAAAACATTAGCTATCGAAGCAAGTAAATTTTCTTACGTGAAAAATGTTACAGCGATTATTTACTTGGATCACTTGCATTTCCGCTTGATAAACCTGTATACATTATAAGAAGGAAACAATCCATGTTAGACACGAAAGACAAGACAACACTGCCCTTTCTTTCAGACTGAAGATAAAAATATAATTTTTTCTAATGTTCAGAAGGGAAAGAGAACGTCTGCAAACTTAGCATCCTGCCGGCCGCGGTGGTCTAGCGGTTCTAGGCGCGCAGTCCGGAACCGCGCGACTGCTACGGTCGCAGGTTCGAATCCTGCCTTGGGCATGGATGTGTGTGATGTCCTTAGGTTAGTTAGGTTTAAGTAGTTCTAAGTTCTAGGGGACTGATGACCACAGATGTTAAGTCCCATAGTGCTCAGAACCATTTGAACCATTTTTTTTTTTTTTTTTTTTGAACTTAGCATCCTGTTCAAAATGCTATTCGTCCAGTACAGCCACTGTATTATCCAGTTCGATGTGCCTATTAATTGAATTGCTATTATGAGATTATTGTCAGTGCGAAATTAGATTTGTGTAATTATCATCGCGAATAGTTTTTTTAAAAAATGGTTCAAATGGCTCTGAGCACTATGAGCCTTAACTTCTGAGGTCATCAGTCCCCTAGAACTTAGAACTAGTTAAACCAAACTAACCTAAGGACATCATACACATCCATGCCTGAGGCAGGATTCGAACCTGCGACCATCGCGAATAGTGTCGACAAAGATAACGCAAGTGCCATGCCATGTTCCGGCGCTTGTGTTTCATTCATTATTCAGTTTTCAGTCGTATGGATAATATAGTGAGCGTGGTACGAAATTCCGGCTGCTAGTCCTGAAACTGATACTATATTACACCGAAGAACATAAGATATCGGGTCTTTGCCCAAGTATTTTAGCTTTCAAACATATTTAAACGCCAACGTCAGGTTACGATAAAAAAAAAGAGGCAAAAGGATTAATCCTGTATTCATTTCATGGTTTGACCAAGACCCATTGTTCAGTTAATCCTGTTGTATGTGTAAAAGTTTGTGATGTGTACTTATTTAGCGGCCATAGCTGCTGCAACTGAGGTACTGGGTATTTTATTGAGTTAGTTATTGTTCTGCCCCGCAATGAGCGGACATAGATTACGGACCTGCATATATAGTAAAGTAGATGAAGTCGAAAGAGAAATTTAGCCCTAATCCATACCGTTCAAATATTTATTCATATTTATTGGTTGTTCAGATTAATTTAAATTATAAGCATATTTTTTTTAAATTAGAGACCACAACACTGAGCCTTAGGGCTCGTATTATGGTTATCACAGCCCGTATTATAATACTAGTACCTTGAGAAGTGCCACTTTCTCGATTTGTCTTTAATTTTGCGAATTATTCCACATGTAATTTATTTAAACATGCTTCGTGTTCATGTACAGAATCTCTGCACATGTCGAAGAAGTTAATAAATACTGCGCTTGCATCTTATGAATACTAAAGAAGGCCCATGACAATGTCCGATTAGCGGGAATCTTTTAAATGACACAGCAAGAGAGAAAGCAGCGTGCTTTCATTAAGTCTGACATTTCAACTATCGTATTCAGAGACATCAAGATCTGATGCATCTCCTCGCGCAATTTCAGGCGGTTGCAGTTCAAATTAAGGTTTCCACGGTTGTAGCAGCGCGCAATGTGGAACGTGTCATTATTGCGTCCTAACCGTGTCCGTGGCGACTCTTACAACACGGCTGCTTCCCAACGCAAGTACAGACGCTGACGACGGTACACTTTATGTGGCGGCGGTATACAGGCGGTGCAACGCAGCTCAGCCCGTCTTGCACTTTCCACGGAGACAGATGGCTCAGCAGCTGTGGTGCTCGCCGACCGCAAACCGTAGTGCTTCGTGACGTCCCACTTCCTCCCTCCCCCCTTCCCCCCCCCCCCCCCCCCCCCCAAAGCTGGAGCCTCGACTAATGCTGTTCGGTTGGTGTTAGACGTTCGCAGGTTGACCAATCACGAAATCTGCGGCTGTCTTCAGCAACGCTGGTAGTTGAAGCAGCAAATCTGCCAAAATGAAATGTTCCCTACGGTTCTTTATGCTATAATACGGATATTTTCGTCTGCTTTATTAGACTGCAGAATTAAAACTTAACTATACAAAATGTCTGATAAATAATGGTGCTGATGGAGGGTGTTTTTTCCCTGAGAACAAGAGAAGAAGGAAAGTCTAAATAAACATATCTCCTAAAAAGCTATTTCGCGATTATAGTCGCTTTACGTGTAAAACGATAATCTGATAAAGAGATGTGTGAGGAGTTGTCATAAAAATAAGTAAAATGTGACTAGGAATCACATGCTGCAGGCCGTACCTTGATCTATCCATCGTTCGTGGTCAATACCATCTTAACAGATTCGCTCAGTACGAAGGATATAAAGCTGCATATACCGACACGCATGACACTGGACTACAAAAGACTGCTATGGAACATTATTTAGAAACACTAACGGTTAAATCGATATACACAATTAGGTCATTATCGTTGTACCAAAGTGAGACAGAATAAGCCTAGTAATTCATTCGTCAGTGGGTAAATGGTTCTTATGACCGCCAGGCGTGATTTGGATGGTGTGATCGTTACAATCGATCTCAACCCCCACTGGATTTTGACTTGTGATACATCTCAGGTGTCTAGCTTATGGTCTTGTAAAGAATTAAATCAACGATCTAACAACTCGAGATATTCAATTTCAGACCTTCTACTGTTCTGGTGACGTCGTTTCCGCGTTTTTTAATTTCTGTGACGTCTGTGTTCATTGTTACGTAGTTACACAAAAGAAGAAGAACTAAAATTAAGCACGTTATAGGCTTTAGTGCTAACCAATGCAATCCGCACCAGCTCTTCAGCAGCACAAGCTCCTTAACACAAGAAGGCAAGACTCTATGATGACGTAACTACTCGTCCGTTGCACGGTGACGTAAAACAGTTCGGTTTGCTGATCATTTTTGATTTTGGCTTTATTTGTGAAGTAACTTTTCTGCTGCCAGTCTCGATTTTCTTTTAACTTATATTGTGCAAGACGCTTTTCGAGAAATGATACCCATTTTCAAGTGCGTTTTTTGTGGTTTATGCCATTTATTCGTGATGTTTTCAATCTGTTATATGTTACGTTATTCTGTTGTCTTTACTGTAGTAATATACAAAAATACGAGAAATTTTCAATTACTGATCGATCTTTACATAGAGTTAGTAGCGAAATTTGGAAAGAACTTCTACTTGCAGTTTTCTTCTGGTCCACTTGCGCAGTAATGTACCCATACTAAACGTCACACAAAATTACTTGCGCACAGTAAATAGTTTAAATAGCAGACTTACATTAATAAACAATTACAAACATGTTTTTACATGTTGTCAACAGATACAGCGCTATAGATCGTTCACGAAGTATGTGTAATTTCGTACAAAAGGTATTTATCTTAATATTCTCATCATTATTTGCCTATACATTTTTAGAAAAATACTTATTTGTATGTGTCATTTTTATTTAATTATGCTGTCAAAGTATCTGTGGAAATTCAGTAATTTACTTTCCAGTTTTCATTTAATATTTTATTTTCTTTTTTTATAGTGTGAATATATCTCCAGTTATTCCAGTGTATCTATTTTATAACCTTTATTTAGTTGATGGAGTACTTACACATTATGTTCTGCTTTCCCAGTTAGGTGTCCTATAACATTATCTGCATTGACTAAATGTAAAAACATATTTGTGACTGTTTGTTCATGTACGTTTGCAATTTTCATTGCGTATTGTGTGAATACGTTTTGAGTTTCTGGACAAACGGACCGCAAGAAAACCATCACTAGAAGTTCTTTCGCAATTTCGCCACTAACTATGTAAAGTAAGAGCAGTGATTAAAAACTGCGCTTGTTTTCATGTATTACAGTAAA
The DNA here is from genome assembly GCF_021461395.2 of Schistocerca americana. Classification (NCBI taxonomy): domain Eukaryota; kingdom Metazoa; phylum Arthropoda; class Insecta; order Orthoptera; family Acrididae; genus Schistocerca; species Schistocerca americana. The sequence goes on from NC_060120.1 coordinate 567,952,757, forward strand.
GGCAACAGATCTATGCAGCGTCTCCCATATCTAAAACATCACGAATAAATGGTTTAGCACACAGAAAATGCACTTTAAATTTGGGATCATTTCCCGAAACGCGTCGTGCAAAACATAAATAAAAAGAAAACCGTGACTGTCGCGGAAAAGTTATTTCGTAAAAAAACACATTGCTTTTACAGTCGCGGCTTTCACCAACCATTTCTGATGGGTCACATGAAACTGATTTTGGTAAAGTACTTGGCGGAGTATTTACAACCTCTGAGGATGTCTCCAGCGTTAACAAGCGAAACGTTGGGCACAGAAACAGGGTTAGCACTACATCATAAAGCCATCTTCTCACGGGACGTAGAAAAGTACGTGGACCAAGAGCTGTTGATGTCACAGCGTGGAATTCCACATTCCACTACACTGCGAAGCGTGAAATGAACAGTCTGGCATGTCATATTTTTACCTCGTGGAGAGGGGACGTGACCAATGAGATGTGGCACCGGGTTTACGTCACAAGCAGTACTTAGGAGACGCTGTATTATGCGAAGCTAAACTCTGTATTAGGTGGTTATTTTTTTATTTTACTGTATGCAGCATGAATATAAGCTGTCCCAAAGCATCAGCACATTGAGGATCTCTCTAAAACGCTACGTTTTAGGTGAGTTTTGTTATAATAAAATGACAGGAAACTACATATCAGTAGTCAAAAGCTTCCCTTATTTGATGCTTTTAGTATTATAACTTGTATACTATGGAAGTATATCTTTACAATGCTACTGCACGACGATGATTTATCAAAAGCCCGTCGTCTTGGCTACCACTCGTTATAGTTAAATGTCAAATAATGGCATTTATACAATATGTCGTTACGCATTGTACATCATACAACTGAGAGGCAGCAGCTGTGTCGAAGTCGGAGCATAGTTGTTAACGTCATGGTTTAATGTTAACGCTAGCAGGTTCACGTCTAGCTACTTCCAAATTTTATTTTATTTTTTCATTTTTCATTTTCTAAAAGATCCTGGGTCTTCCTTACTAATATAATAAAAGTATTATGTGCAATAGTCGATGTTCTGTATCATAAATAATGCATTTGTTGCAATTATTGTTGGGCGACTGGAATGTTTCCACATTGGCCAGAAATCTAAACGTTATTGCCAGTCTGTATCAGAAAGTAAACACAAGTTACGCACTAGGAGTTTTTTTAAATTGTGGAACTGTGTAAAATAAATATACCTGTCTCTTGGTTTTGTGGACTGCCTCATGTCTGTATTTTGTAGGTAAATCTATTTTTCCATGATGGCGAGCAGATTCAGAAAAATCTCCTCTTACGGTCAAATCAAGAATAAGGATATTATGTTTGCGCAAAATGATATTAGACACAATACTTTTACTATTTTCAATGTAAAACCGAAAATAAGACACAGGAAATTCAATTGAGTTAATGAGTGACTTCTGCTAGTAGGTGTCGCAAATAGGTGCACAGCATTATGTAGCGATCCTCTACCAGCAATTCGCAGTTCAAGCCATCGACGAGTCCAGAACCTTCGTCGCTATTTTCTCCGCTCTTCTTCGTCCTTCGCTAAAAGAGTTAATGGCTCTGAGCACTATGGGACTCAACTTCTGAGGTCATTAGTCCCCTAGAACTTAGAACTAGTTAAACCTAACTAACCTAAGGACATCACAAACATCCATGCCCGAGGCAGGATTCGAACCTGCGACCGTAGTGGTCTCGCGGTTCCAGACTGCAGCGCCTAGAACCGCACGGCCACTTCAGCCGGCTTAAAAGAGTTAACGAAGCTAGTTTATGCGCATACATTGTCGCCAAGAAAGTGCGTGATTTGCGAGCCAAGTGCACCCAAGAACTGCCGCTGCAGAGCGTTGCGGCCGCAAGTCACGTCGAGGAGTACGTTCCGTGAGATGTAACAAGTCTTTTCACAGCGTGGAGCAACATCGACGGACACCACGTCTGGCATGATTCGCGATGAGAAACACGCCCCGTGTGAGGACGACTTAATGCCAGTACAACTAAAATCAACAAGAATGTACACTACTGGCCATTAAAATTGCTACACCACGAAGATGACGTGCTACAGACGCCAAATTTAACCGACAGGAAGAAGATGCTGTGGTATGCAAATGATTAGCTTTTCAGAGCATTCACACAAGCTCGGCGCCGGTGGCCACACCTACAACGTGCTGACATGACGGTAGTTTCCAACCGATTTCTCATACACAAACAGCAGTTGACCGGCGTTGCCTGGTGAAACGTTGTTGTGATGCCTCGTGCAACGAGGAGAAATGCGTACCATCACGTTTCCTACTTAGATAAAGATCGGATTGTAGCCTATCGCGATTGCGGTTTATCGTACCGCGACATTGCTGCTCGCGTTGGTCGAGATCCAATTACTGTTAGCAGAATATGGAATCAGTAGGTTCAGGTGGGTAATACGGAACGCCGTGCCGGATCCCAACGGCCTCGTATCACTAGCAGTCGAGATGACAGGCATCTTATCCGCATGGCTGTAACGGATCGTGCAGCGACGTCTCGATCCCTGAGTCAGCAGATGGGGATGTTTGCAAGACAACAACCATCTGCACGAACAGTTCGACGGCGTTTGCAGCAACATGGACTATCAGCTCGGAGACCATGGCTGCGGCTACCCTTGACGCTGCATTACAGACAGGAGCGCCTGCGATGGTGTACTCAACGACGAACCTGGGTGCACGAACGGCAGAACGTCATTTTTTCGGACGAATCCAGGTTCTGTTTGTAGCATCATGATGGTCGCATCCGTGTTTGGCGACATCGCGGTGAACGCACATTGGAAGCGTGTATCCGTCATCGCCATACTGGCGTATCACCCGGCGTGATGGTACGGGGTGCCATTGGTTACACGTCTCGGTCACCTCTTGTTAGCATTGACGGCACTTTGAACAGTGGACGTTACATTTCAGATGTGTTACGACCCGTGGCTCTACCCTTCATTCGATCACTGCGAAACACTACATTTCAGCAGGATAATGTACGACCGCATGTTGCAGGTCCTGTACGGGCCTTTCTTTATACAGAAAATGACTCAATGCCCAGGCGTATCAAGGTCGTTATTACGGTCAGAGGTGGTTGTTCTGGGTAACGATTTCTCAGGATCTGTGCACCCAAATTGCGTGAAAATGTAATCACATGTCAGTTCTAGTATAATATATTTGTCCAATGAATACGCGTTTATCATCTGCATTTCTTCTTGGTGTAGCAATTTTAATGGCCAGTAGTGTAAATACCGCTAATATGTACATTGTACGATTAAAGAATGATTATTATTTTTCGTATTTTGTAATGGTACTTCCCACACTTTGTACACAGCGCAGATCCCTGTTCAGTACAGAGTTGTTAATGCGGCATGGCCCTTATCTGCCGGCTCGCTGGCTGGGCAGGTATCATGGAGGGAACAGACGGCCCCTTGTGCCGTGTTTTTTGCCCCGCCCGCTGCCCTGGGCCCGGCTTCGGCCTGGTCCGTGTCCTAACCTCGGCGCGGCCCTGCCTGCCTCCCGTTACACGCAGACACAGCCCCAGCCGCCACTGTTGCCAGAAGAGCCGCAGCCAGCGGCGGCCGCTCCGCGCACGCTAATCACAGCCGCATACTGCCACCGCCACCTGCCTCCACCGCACGACGTCACTTCGCATCCTGACGCAAAGGCGAGGCTGTATTTCACTACCTGTTGTTCCCCGTACTGGTCGAACGCAGGACGTACGAGTGGCATTCGTTACTCGCTATCAAATAGATGATGTTCGATGTATGAACTTATAGGTCAATTCACATTTGACGGAACGAAACGTGCACAACTGCACGGTGTGTGGATGTGAAATCGCAAGGAAATGATGGAACTGGCCAGACCCTCTCACACACCCGTTAAGATCCGATGTAATTGTTATCTAAAAAGTCAATCTGACATGGAATCCTCAGGTGGGGAATGGCCATCAAATCCTACTGCGTGACTATTTTTACTCAGCCGCTAAATAATAATAATAATAATAATTGAAGAAAACTACAAGTTACTTCAAATGCAAAACATATAAAAATTGAAATTGATGTTTTATTACGTTAAAGCACTGACAGCAAAAGACTCAGTGACATGTTTGTTACAAAATTAATGAAATAAAGGTACGAAGCAATTGGGAGCGCCCTACCGTATCCTAGCGGCACATTCCGTCACTAATACGAATGCAACCACTCCAATGGTTAATTTAATAACAATGAAAACTTTACTATCACTGGAACGGCGAGTAACGGTACTGTCTCAACACCCAACTATAGCCGGTGCTGATGCGTACTCTCACCAATATGTTCTGGCGGTAAGCAGTCCGTGCGTGGTCGTATGTGAAGACCAGGAATCTTGCTCGTCAGGACTCGGACACAGTGAAGTCCCGCCAACCGTCTGGACTCAAGAGTCCTCGACGTCTAAAACCACCGATCTTTCACCTTCCATATCCAAACCAAGGGTGTCCATTTTCACGTGTCCTTGCTCACGACTCTGCTGTTAGCGCCGTTCCGGCCGTAACCTCGAATCGGGAAAAAGTTACTGTTTCCGCCAATAGCATTAAAACTGCCACGTTTAATAAATTCCCACCACAGCTTGTCCCCAAACGTGGGCCAATCAGGGCATATCTTCCTCGCCAGATTGCTCTAGAAATTCCCGTCTGACGTCAATAGCCGTCAGAGGGTTGTTTATACACTCTGTGATGTAACAAAATAAAAGTGATGTTGTTATTCAATGGAAAAGTTGGAATTTGAGATTTCGCTTACTGTTTTATCAATCACAATTGGCGAAATAATCATAGATTGACCACTGTCATGAAATATTGCATTATGAAATGTGAATAGTCTTTACTTGCAGTTTCGCGTGGCTTGAAGCAGTCACAGCTAGCGTGCTATTGATTAAGAAATTGCATTATCGTCTTTCTAATTACTTCATGATCGTAGATACGATCATACCCGCTCGTGAAGTTATTGTTATGACAAAACAATTTCCTAAGGGACCAGAAAGTTCTTAAGGGCGCAAAAACAACTGTAACATCACACAAAAGGGAAATTCAATATTAAAGCTGATGCAAGAAGACGATAAAACGGTTTTCTTTTTGTCAATGTAACACGCACATTGGACTGCTGATCTTGGTGTCTGTAATCTTAGCAAAATGCATAATTAAAATGAAAATAATACTAAGGAGATGATAGGAATGAGCACTGCTAAATGATTCAATATTTCCAGAACAAATATTTATTATAACTAACACATATATCGTACCTTATGCTTAGTACTACAATGACGGTAGATTTTTATGTCCCTTTCATGTCCATTGAGCGCTCTTTTATATAGCCATTGTCCTCTTGAGTCGCTCGTACGTCGTCACGATAAGTTTTAACAGTTCTTCTTTTCACACTTCACTCAAACTTAGACAGAACACGTTTTTATTTATTTAGTAAAAAATTGGATCAGACTGCCACAAATGTGCGTCCGTCTTACTTAAGAAAAACAGTACAAGTGTTTAGCGCTCAAGGCTTCATTTGTTCTCCAGCCGGAACAAAGCCTCTGAATGCCGTGTTGTTTCCTCCTCGGCTTTCAGAGTCCTGTGCAAACTGAGCGGTTCTACAAGCCTCGTACGATAACCACAGCAGATTTATAAAATACATACCCCATAATTAAATAACTCCAGAACACTTTTAGCATGATGAAACAAAAGTGTCCTGCCTATCGCCAGTCGTGATAAGTGGCAGATGAATTTAGAATATAAATGGTTGTAGTCTTTCAAACGGAACATCAAAGCATTCCACAATGCACTTAAATGGCGGCACTCACATCATGGGTGTTGAAAATAAAAGGTACGAAACAACACTGTGGATATGGCTGAAGTCTTTATTCACCAGAGGCCCGAGCACAACTATCCCACTGTTCACAAGCCAAAGATTTTCCTGTTCCCAGAACTCCCGTGGCTGTGACAGGAGCCAGTCCTCCTCGGTGTCCTTCGGCTCTTCGTCGCAGCTGAAGCGCTTCCCTTTGAGATGTTTTTTTAGCGGAGTAAACACATGAAAGTCGCAGTACCACATGTCTGTGTTGTAGGGCGGATGCTCAAGCTGCTTCCACTTGAACTCTGAGTGACCTTGGAGAAGTTTGGATGCGCAGTATCGTGGAGCAGAATCACTCTCTCCGTGAGCAGCCCAGGCCGTTTACTCTTGGCAAACCTGCATAGTGTCTCCCAGTACACGTCACTGTTAATGGTTTTTCCGTGCTCGAGGAATTCGATGAGTATCGGAGCTCGGTCGTCGGAAAAGACGGTGAGCATCACCTAACCCGCCGAGGGCACAGCTTTAAATTTCCTTCGGAGAGGTAACGACGCCTGCCTCCATTACCCTGATGTCTCATTAAGTTATCCCTAAGCGGGATGTACAAATTTCAATCGGTATGGTTGTTATAGACCTTTCGTACCTTTCCGTTTGAACACTCCTTATACATGCCGTAACGGTAAGACAACGCCGGGATGAAAAGTTTGACGATGGCGTCGGTGGGGGATGATAGAGTTGTCGCCCAACATGGGAAGTTAGCCTATTTTCAAAGTGCTCACTTACGTTACAGAAGTTGATTTTGAGATTATTGTGGCTCCTTAGGCTTCATTTTATTCTTTGCTTTCATTTAGTGACACATCGCAAATGTTCCGTGAGGACTTCATTATTTTCCCAATGAATGTTTCTTCACAAAAGAGGCCTGCTCTGTAAGCGAAAAACGATATAGGTTGTACAAAACGTGAGAAGCCTACACTGTGCGCTAGTAGCAACATAAATTGATGGAAAAAGGTTTTATTAAGTAACATTCTTCTAAGAGTGAAAACGTCAGCTCTGTTGAAGGAGAGTAATAAAGTTGTTTTAATCCTTTCACTACCAGTGGGAAATATGAGTCCCACGATAGGTAATCAGAGAAACAGTGAGAATTAGCTGCTTGTTATTGCTATGTAGCAATGTCGCACTGGTAAAGAGAAGCCTGCTAATGGTTGCAGAATTCTTACGATGACAAACTGCACTTGTGCTATCTTCAAGTTTTTTTGTTAAATCTCTGCTTCATTATCGTCGCATCGAATTAGGTCATGCCTGAATATAGGCAGCCCAGTTAACAGATTTTTAATGCGGGCTGCTGTTTCGCCTTCAAAATGGCTTTGAGCACTATGCGACTTAACTTCTGAGGTCATCAGTCGCCTACAACTTAGAACTAATTAAACCTAACTAACCTAAGTACATCACACACATCCATGCCCGAGGCAGGATTCGAACCTGCGACCGTAGCGGTCGCTCGGTTCCAGACTGTAGCGCCTAGAACCGCACGGCCACCCCGGCCCGCCTGTCTCGCCTTCCCGGACAATTTGTGTCAGTGAATTGCACTCACATGTGGATGTTTTTCGCGTCACGAACGGTCTCCATACTGAGCACCTATAATGTGAGTTAAAAAACTCGCAGAGATGCCCTATCTGCTTTCTGGATGTCTTGCAGCTTTTGCGCAGTCATATTCTGAAACCCCAGAACTCATGAGTGAATAACCGTGTATGTCACAAGCTTCCCTGCGTGGGAAAAGGAAATTTCTAGAAATGTTTGCTTAATTTTGCTGCTCCTGACTACGATATTAATTAAAATAACATTACATTAATGTTTTCACTGCAAAAACAAAAATTGGCAGTGAAGGGTCTAAACTGTTTTGAGGGCCTTAGAAGGAACGAAAACAAGCATAATGTTTAGTGTGCAAAGTCTTCTAAATGTTGTTTGATCTCTTTATATCTATGTACATTCTCTAGCAAATAAATAACGACGTTCTGAAACGTTCGAATGACGCTTACCCTATTTTTTACCATCCAACTTTCGCCAAGGAGACAAGTTATGAATTTTCCTTTAGCCATTAACAAACTGTATCACCACTAGTTCTTTAATTCTGATAGCATATTGCGACTTTCTGTATCGCCGATAGTATCTCTTAACATCACTTTCACTGTTTGGTAAGTGAATAAGCGAAGTGACGCTGTGTTAACATTCCGTTGACGTTCGTTGTGAATCGTCCTTAAAGAAAAGTACGGTCATTTATTACTTTATTTACACCCCTATTAACAGTTGCTAGCTGATCAGGCTGCTCCTCAGATTAACGGTGTTGAAATACACGTTACACACCTCTTGGCCTTGTGAATAGAAACATATGGCGTAAAATATACGAAACGAAATTTGCACGTCATATTCGTTACAAAAATTTTTAGAAAATGCTGCTGAAGGTGAAGAAAAACCAAACGAAATTATATAAATGTGAACATTGGTTGGGTTCATAGCTATGCCGGCGTTCCATGTGGTTTTCTTCCAGGTGCGTCATTACAGACGGCGTTTCAGACACTGTAGATGGTGGTAAAGTGTGCATAAACTATATATCCTGGATCACTGGACGCTAATTGCATGTAATTTAACAGATAACAGTGGTCATGTTAGCAAACTGTTTCGCAAACTTGCCCCATATCTTCGAATAAGATAGACTTATGCATTTATCTATGAGACATCTTATGTCGTGCACTTATTGCTTATTCTCTTTACAAAGTCTCAGAGAAAATTATGTTCTCAAGAAAGAACACGCTTATTAATTCTGTTCTATGATTTTATGCATTTTAAACACATCACACGACATTCGTGAATTTAGTGTTTGTATTTCACACAAAATAATACGATTGCCAATGAGAGGCTGTTATATCAAATCCCTGTTTATTTGAAAACGTATCATGAACCCTTCCACAATGACGTGCTTTGCGTGCTTGAATGATACATGCAGCTGTACTGGAGGTCCAACCACATCGCAGGGCTATCGATGTAGAGGCAATGCTAACATATGGTTTCTGAATAGAGGACGTAGTCTTTTCATCTTTTCAGTAGTTGCAGGGTAGACAATCTGAATGACTGACTGCATTACAGCCACTGCAGTGCAACACTTCCTTACACAGAAAATATGACTGCACTTTGATCACTTGGTAGTTCAAAATTCCTGTGTGTATCGGGCCGTTGTAAATGGTAGAACACACCAAGAGAATATTCCAGATAGCCAAGGGTCCACCAAATCCGTGAATAATCCGTTGTACAGCAATCCCAAACTTAGTCCAGACGAAATCCAGTAAACAGTCAGGTCACTAAAGTACAGTGTAAGGGAGGTAGAGCTTTTAGTACAGTACAGTAGGAGAATGTTGCAGCGAACGCAGCAACGTGATTTTATCCGTGGCATAACATCAGCGGCCAGGTCCATGACGGTCCACTGACGCCTCTGACCGGTAGCCGAAGGAGTCGTAGATAGCAGACAATGCAGAGTATCAATCTCGCTGTCGGATGACAGGGATACAGCAGACTGATCTGACCTTGTAACATTAGCCAACATGACCTTGCAGTGCTGGTGCTGTGCACGGCTGAAACCAAGGGCAAACGGCAGCCGTTATATTTCACAACTCCATTGCAATAACCTGTTTGGTAATGGGCTTGATTCTAGGGGTATAAACTGTATGAGGAGACAAAGGTTTGATGACAGTACTCGGGATCAAGTGGGTGCAGACTGCAGCAATTTCACATAAATGAAGCTTGAACAAGACAGACTATGGTGGAGAGCTGCACGAAACCAGTCTTCGGGCTGAAGATCACAACTCATAAAAAACAGTAATGGTCCTCCCACCTTTACCTGCGTCGTACCCAAAATTAAGTTGGAGAAATAGATATCATGATATTGAGCGAGTCAGTGCTACCATACTGTGCTTATTTTATGAGATTGAGTAAATAGTACAAATCAATGGAATGTTAGGCAGTTCTTCTTACCCAAAAAGTTAAATCTTTAAATATACTGACGATGATCAAAGCACTTACGCACAAACAACAATCTGAGGGAGAATCTAAGTGTTGCAAGTATATGGATACAAAATATTACGGTTCAGGAACTCTGCAATAGTGAGAACTGAACCATGTGACAGGAAAATCGTAAATAATTCTTTTGAAATAGACCATATAATACAGTGAAACTTAATTAGTGAAGAAATGACATTCTAAATCTTGTACCCCTTCTAAGCTATGCCAAGGTTTCAAGTTAAACGTGCGTGGTGTCTTATTTTGTTATAGTTCGTCTTTGATGACACAAATGAATTTGAAGAGAAATTTTTTTCCTCCGTAAAACTCTTCAAATAGTTGTGAGTATTTAGAGTTCCCTAAAAAATTTTCTGCATGTGGATCTAGGGTGAGTTCCACTTACGATTTATATGACTCGTTCACATGCATACAGCATTTTTCTAGTCAGTGATTGATTCCCCCAGATTTGCCACAATGAAGTGATGGTAATTATAATATGCTGAATAATTGATACTCATATTTACACAAGATCAAACAATATGTGAAACAAAAGTTACAGAACACAGTGTTTTGGACAGATTTAGAATGCATCTTGACCAGTCCAAGTTTGCTACTAATTTTGAAGCTGTTATAAGATTAAAAAAGTAAATTATTATACAGCACACGTCTCTATTTAGGAAATGTCGCATCGCTGGAACAGAATATCAACGTAAATTCATGCAAGTTTTGAGGCACTGAAATATGATTCCAGTATTTTGGGTCACTAAGTGCGTATAAGAAAAGCGAGTATCGTAACACGGGAGATAGGGCCTCAAGGCAAGCGTCATGCTCAGACCAGTTGAACTGACGAAGACGATTCTGCACGTGGAGGGTTGACTTCTTTGTTCTTTGCTCTTTGCTGGGTGGGGGGGAGGGGGGGGGAGTATCCGCCACTCCCTCCCACACACACACACACACACACACACACACACATACACACACACACTCCAAATGTAGCCTGCCACTTCTGATATTCCACAGATGTCTAGAATTAGTAATAATAATGAGAGTAAAATATATAAAGTGTTTTAATATAATAACAAATTTTTAATAATACGTCTACGTCAGTTGTTATTACGCCGCTATAGTATAACTACCAAGAAATTACAGTTCACGAAATACAGCATCTGAAAAGCATTCGTCCTACAAAAATTCGAAAGTTACTCATGTCATCCAGTTGATTTAAGAGCCATAATAGCAACAAATTTTCTGAATTTTGGTATCGTCACAATTTACGTAACATAAAATCGAAGTGTGCACTCACTATAATTAGTATTTAACTTCGTACTGCTGTTGTGAACACAAACTACTGCTGTACCAACGTGTAAATGGGGCCAATCCCGTTTCTTTCTGTCGCTTCTGCCTATACTCAAGAAGTCCGTCTGTCATTTTTATTCTTACTGTAGGATCTTTCCCTTTCCCGTCTTGACTTACTCAACATCCTGTGATATGTTGCTTCTATCCGTGGACTCGAGACCCGTGTCTTTTTTTTTTTTTTTTTTTTTTTTTTTTTTTGTTTTTTTTTAAGGCTCCTTTACCTGGCTAGATTATTTTGTGCAGGGTCAAACAACTCAGAAGTATCCCGCGCTAAATATAGCTTGTGATTTGTAGCGCTCCGTGCCATGGTCGTCATAGCCTTCATGCTGTTTCATTCCCAGGAAGTTAGCTCATAAATATGCAGATTGATGTATCTAACCTAATGGATGAGAAAGAATATTTCTTTATTCGTCTTCTATGAGTTCCCATACCATAGTTAGATGCTGTTTCATCACGTGTATCCAATCATATCCATTGTACATTCCCACGGACTTGGTAATTTCCAGCAGGACAATACGACACCCCACACGTCCAGATTTGCTACAGAGTGGCTCCAGGAACACTCTTCTGAGTTTAAACACTTCAACGGACTACCAGACTTCCCAGACACGAACATTGTTGAGCATATTTGTGGTGCCTTGCAACGTGCTGTTGAGAAGAGATCTCCACCCCCTCGTACTCTTACAGATTTATGGACAGCCCTGTAGCATTCATGGTGTCAGTTCCCTCCAGCACTACTTCAGACATTAGTCGCGTACATTCCAAGTCGTGTTGCGGAGCTTCTGCGTGCTCGCGGGGACCCTACGCGATATTAGGCAGGTGTACTAGTTTCTTTGGATCTTCAGTATAAGCTAGTGTAAATTAGTAAACGCTTTTACCAAAATGTTCTTTGCCATTCGCATTGGTTGCCCTTCGATGTGGACGTCCCTGCTTGCCCGTCCGTTAGTTCACCTAAGCCGCATGACAAACCCAATTGAGACACGTGGCTGCTCTTAACATTGGATCTCGACCCGCACAAGACGGGTAGCCGAGCGCTGCTCGCTCGCACCTCGGGCGCGTCGCCTGCGACCGGCGGAGTAGCGGGCTCCTGAGAGCGCAGTGGGTCGCAGCGTGGGAGCAGGGCCAGCAGCAGTAGCGGCGAGCCACCAGCTATAGCACGGCCCGCTACCGCTAACAGGACCGCAGCCTCGTCTGCTGGACGGCCGCCAGCCGCCGGCCCACAGCCCGCCTCCATTTGGCGACTTCCCACCTGCTTCTCCATCCCTAGTGTTCACATCTGCAGCGTTTTAGACTGCTGGACACAAAAACTGCTGCGCCGAGCAGGATAGAAAGTAACAAAATGTCACTGTCTGTGGTGTAGAGCATTGTAGAAAATATATACACTACTGGCCATTAAAATTGCTACACCACGAAGATGACGTGCAACGGACGCGAAATTTAACCGACAGGAAGAAGATGTTGTGATATGCAAATGATTAGTTTTTCAGAGCATTCACACAAGGTTGACGCCGGTGGCGACACCTACAACGTGCTGACATGAGGGAAGTTTCCAACCGATTTCTCATAACAAACAGCAGTTGACCGGCGTTGCCTGGTGAAACATTGGTATAATGCCTCGTGTAAGGAGGAGAAATGCGTACCATCACGATTCCAACTTTGATAAAGGTCGGATTGTAGCCTATCGCGATTGCGGTTTATCGTATCGCGACATTGCTGCTCGCGTTGGTCGAGATCCAATGACTGTTAGCAGAATATGGAATCGGTGGGTTCAGGAGGGTAATACGGAACGCCATGCTGGATCCCAACGGCCTCGTATCACTAGCAGTCGAGATGACAGGCATCTTATCCGCATGGCTGTAACGGATCGTGCAGTCACGTCTCGATCCCTGAGTGAGTAGATGGGGACGTTTGCAAGACAACAACCATCTGCACGAACAGTTGGACGACGTTTGCAGCAGCACGGACTATTAGCTCGGAGACCATGGCTGTGGTTACCCTTGAAGCTGCATCACAGACAGGAGCGCCTGCGATGGTGTACTCAACGACGAACCTGGGTGCACGAATGGCAAAACATCATTTTTTCGGATGAATCCAGGTTCTGATTACAGCATCATGATGGTCGCATCCGTGTTTGGCGACATTGCACATTGGAAGCGTGTATTCGTCATCGCCATACTGCCGTATCACCCAGCGACATGCTATGGGGTGCAATTGGTTACACGTCTCGGTCACCTCTTATTCGCATTGACGGCACTCTGAACAGCGGACGTTACATTTCAGATGTGTTACGACCCGTGGCTGTACCCTTCATTCGATCCCTCCGAAACCCTACATGTCAGCAGGATAATGCACGACCGCGTGTTGTGGGTCCTGGACGGGTCTTTCTGGATACAGAAAATGTTCGATTTTGTCCTGGCCAGCACATTCTCCAAATCTCTCACCAAATGAAAACGTCTGATCAATAGTGGCCGAGAAACTGGCTCGTCACAATACACCAGTCACTACTCTTGTTGAACTGTGGTATCGTGTTGAAGCTGCATGGGCAGCTGTACCTGTACACGCCATCCAAGCTCTGTTTAACTCAATGCCCAGGCGTATCAGGGTCGTTATGACGGCCAGAGGTGGTTGTTCTGGGTACTGATTTCTCAGGATCTATGCACCCAAATTGCGTGAAAATGTAATCACATGTCAGTTCTAGTATAGTATATTTGTCCAATGAATACCCGTTTATCATCTGCATTTCTTCTTGGTGCAGCAATTTTAATGCCCAGTAGTGTATGGTGAACTTTGTAAGCGATTTTGGGCTATATGGGATGCGAAATTTCAGGCGCAGGGCTGCCACACTAGACAAGAGGAACTGTTCTAAACCTACTTGGCATCGAGTCGAACTGGGCTTGGATGACAAATAAGGTGCGTCATTAATACTACTTCAACTTTGTGCCATAGGTCCAATCTTAGCGACTGTTGAGTTAAGGCGTTCAAGTTTCTCGGAGACCTATCATAATAAATTTCCTTAAGACCGAGAAGCTTCTGGCCACAAATCAGCACAGTCTTAGAAAGCATCGCTCACCGAAACCCAGCTTGTCCATTCCTCACGTGATATCCTGACAACTACGGATGGGTGGCAAAAGGCGGATTCCATATTCCTAGATGTCCGTAAAGCATTTGACATCGTGCCACACTGCTGACTGTCTACGAAGGTACAAGCATTCGGAATAGGTTCCCAGATATGTGAGTGGCTAAAAGACCTCTTAAATAACAGAACTCACTGTGTTGTCCTCGACGGCTAGTGTTCATCAGAGACGGGGGTCTCATCAGGAGTATGATATGACCGCTGTTATTTTCTATATACATAAATGATCTGGAGGTCAGGGCGGCCGCAGTCTGCGTTTGTTTGCTGATGGTGCCGTGTTGTACGGAAGATGTTGTTGCCTAACTGTAGCGGCATATAAGGTGACTTAAATAAAGTTTCTAGTTGGTGTGAAGAAGTGTAAAATGTACGTCAGTGCAGATGAGTGGGAAAAACAAACCGATAAAGTTCGAATACAGCATTAGTTGTGTGCTGCTTGATACAATCACGCCGATTAAATATACAGTGTGTAAATTTTAAGTTGACAAACCAGAATAACTCGAAAACTAAGCTTCACACGAAAAAATGTGTATTTATTTTCGAGGAGGACATCTACTGGTGCTAAAATTTTCCCGCCACCCCAGCCCCCTTAGGGGTGGGGCGGGAGGGAACTTCACAATTTCCAATGGGAACCCCATTTTTTATTGCAGAATCACATTCTAGATGAAAAAAACCACGTACAGTTTGCCTTAAACATTTGTTTTGATTCTTGGTAGTTGGCGCTGTAATTCAAGGAAATCCACGTTCTCATTTTTGCGTGGAATATGGTTACGGATAGATGAAAAGTACTTATTTACTTCGTAAATTTTGATTCGCTAAAACTCAAACTCTCCCTCTCTCCCCATAGTGTGGGGTCTGAGATAGAGGAATTAGAGTTTTACAGATGATGACCCAAATATTTGGGTTAGTCTTTTACTTTGTTTACTCTGTGAGTTAATGAGTTCACGTATTAGTAAGTAGGATGTTTGGTTAGTTAGCTAGTCAGTTCGTTTGATAATTAAAGGTTGTGTGGCCCCATGACCACGAAACAAACAAAACTTACCCGAATCTGCGGAAAAAATTAATATTTTCTGTCAAAATTTTTAAAACTCTAATTCCTCTCTCTTAGATCCTACACTATGGGGAGAGAGGGAGAGTTTGAGTTGTACCGAATCAAAATTTACGAAATAACAAGTATTTTATTTATCCGTAACCATTTTCCATGCAAAATGAGAACATGGATTTTCTTGAATTACAGCGTCAACTACCAAGAATAAAAACAAATGTTTCAGACAAACTGTACGTAGTTTTTTATGTAGGATCTGATTCTGCAATAAAAAATGGGGGTTCCCGTTCGAAATTTTAAAGTTGCCTCCCACCCCACCCCAAGGGGGGCTCATTTTGGCACCAGCAGATGTCCCGCTCGAAAATAAATACACATTTTTTCGTGTGAAGCTTATTTTTCGAATTATACTGGTTTGTCAACTTAAAATTTACACCCTGTATAAGCGTAACGTTGCAAAGCCATCTGGAATGGAATGAGCATGTAAGGATTCTAGTATGGAAGGCAAAGTGCGATCCATTGTTGCATAATGTTCGAGTGTTTGGGATCAGCACCATGTCGGATTATAGGAAGAAACCGAAGAAATTCAGAGGTAGGTTGCAAGATTTGTTACCGATAGGTTCGAACAACATGTAAGTATTACAGTGATGCTTCGGGAACTCATGTGAGAATTACCGCAGAAAGATGACGTTCTTTTCGACGAGGGCCATTGGGAAAATTTAGAGAACCGGCTTTGAGGCTGGAGAACGATTCTACTGCCGACGACGTACATTACGAGTAGAGAGGGTAGGGCTTGTACAGAGGTATATACCCAGTCGTTTTTCGTCGCTCCATTAGCGAGCGCCATAGGAAAGGAAGTGACTCGTGCCAGTACTGGGTACCCCCCACCACGTGCTATGCATTGACTTGCAGAGTATCTATATAGATGTAGAAATGTCTCCAAAAGAGAACGAGTTGGACAGAGCAGCGGTCCAAAACCCTCTTCATCGAGGTAAGCCACGACAGCAGAGGCAACATGCGCTTCTCCGTAATCTTGTTGAAAGACGTCACGAAGACCTCAAAGATACGGAAAAAATACCACCCCTAAAATTTCAAAAATGTAACGGCTGCTGTGCAAATTATGGGCTATGTGAACCAGACGTGATCGTGCTGTGTACCAAATGGCACCCAATACCGTTACGCAACGTGCTGGACCTACGCGAACTGGGAACGTTCGTTCATCTTGGAGCCTGCACACAAAGAAACACCCATCTTGATGCAGTGCGCAGAACCTGGATAAGACTGAAAAGTCGACGTGGTGCCACTCGTGTGTTCCTGTTTACGTTTGCACAACTATGACACACCTATGACACCCATGCTGCAGGAGCATGGAAAGCCGCAACACTGGTCAACAGTCGCACTGCTGACATCCCACGGTGCTCAAGACATCGTCGCGTCCGTGTACATTCTTATCTCGCTTCTAACAAGCCTATTTCCTGACTCAAGGTACAAGATACAGCTGTAATATCCTTCTGAGGCGAGTGAACGGTATAAGGTACGAGATACAGCTGTAATATCCTTCTGAGGCGAGTGAACGGTATAATCTGTTCTCTCCGGCGCTAGTCGCGTGGCCCGCTGGGATCCTGCGTGGTGTTGAGTGGGGTACAACTGAACGCATCGATTCCACGTTCGCGTGAAAGTCGATTCCGACTAATGTAAACTGAAATGTCAGCGAACAATAAACCACAGTCTCTTTACTGGCGCTGTCGAATTCCAGCACGTGCTGATAGCCGTATCTTCTTCGTTCACGAGGCATAACACAATCTTCTCAAAAACAGTTGACATATGTGAATTAGAAACCCTCTGTGTAATCATTCTTTATACACAGAATGTAGATGGCATTCTCGTCTGAAATGCTTATCGTCCACGCTTCATTTTCCTACAAGGCTGCATTCCACACAAACACGTTCAGGAAGTACCTCCTAACACTTAAAATTATTTTACTTGCGTGTCTGAAGGAACAGATGCTACTGACGATCGACAGCTGTATGAAACAATTTATTCGCTTACTGCGAATTCTTTGAAATCAACTGTATTAAGCATAGATACGATGAGCAGGATATTCGAGACAGAGTCCCGGTCTGGCAAAAATTTTCATATGTCGCTAGTGGTTAGAACGTCCATACCTAATAAAGCATTCAGCGAATAAATTTCGAGCTTGAATTTATATTTAATGTTAAGAAATATGTTTTTTCAGAAACGCTTTTTCTACTATTGTCAGTTTTTATTTTGTATTCTCTCGACATGGGCCATCTTCAGTTATTTTGCTGCCCAAATAGCAAAACACATCTACTCCTTTTAGTGTCTTTATTTCCTAATCTAATTCCCTCAGCATCGCCTGATTTACTATCCATTCCATTTCTATTAATCTTCCAAGTCTTTTGCTGTCTCTGACAGAATTATAATTGCCATCAGCAAACCTTAAAAATTTTATTTCTTCTTCCTCAACCTTAATTCCCTTTCCAAATACCTTCTTGCCTGTCGTTATTGCTTGCTCACTGTATACAAATTCAGTAACATCGGGGTGAGGCTACAACCTCACGTCACTCCCTTCTCGACCACTGCCTTCCTTTCATATGCCTCAACTCTTATAATAGCATCGTGTGACGATAAAAATTGTAAATAAGTTATCGTACCTTGTATTTTATCCCTGTTACCGTCATAATTTCAAAGAATATATTCCAGTCAACACTGTCACAAGCTTTCCCTCAGCGTACAGAGGCTATAAACGTTAAGTTTGCCTTTCTTTAAGCTATCTTTTAAGAAAAACCGCAGAGTCAGTATTACCTCGCGTGTTTCTACATTTCTACGAAACCCAAATTGATTTTCCCCGAGGTGGCTAGTAGTTGGAATAGTTTCTTCAGGGCTGGCTCAACCAACTGACTGATTCTAAGGGAATGGGCCTTCTTTCGGCTTAGGTCTTCCAGTTAGGTGTTAAATTCTTCTCGTAGTGTATCTCCCATCTCATCTTCATCTACACCCTCGTCTCTTCCCTTATATAGATCCTTCATATATTCATTCCTCCTTTCAGCTTTGCCTTCTTTGCTTAGTAATGGCTTGTTATCTGAACGCTCAACATTCATACAGCCTCTTTTCTCCAAACGGCTCCTTAATTTCCCTGCTGGCAGCATCTATCTTTCTCCCAGCCATACATGCTTCCATAGCCTTCCAGTTCTCGTCCAGCTATTTCCATTTTTCGAGAAAAAGAACAAAATAGTTTGTTTCCACTTTGGAGCTTTTGCTGCAGTGCTACATATTTACTATCAATTGCTGTTGGAGCTGAGCCTTCACAAATTAAAAATCAAGTTCGAATTCCTAGTCTTGTTCAGCCGACATACACTAATTATCAGATTATCAGGTAAAGCCCCAAGGCTGTGTGTGGGCATAACTGCGTTACTGGCCGTGTGCTTGCAGGAGCGCTGTCTCACAACCAAACGTGTTTCTCTTCCCTCGTTGCAGAAGAGATCGGAAGTGATACACACGTACAAATCATCGCACACCTAGCGCTGACAATGGAGATTTTTTATCCCTTTCAGGTGAAATTCCAGATTTCAGCTGTTGGGAACTATCGAACTTTTTTTATTTTCCCTGGACGCTTATCATTCTGTCGAGAGCGTATGTTTAATGACTCTTTTATTTTACATCTAATAGTACAAGTCAACAAACCAGCATATCCCTGACTCCCTGATTCTCTGGTACCATGCATTATTTAGTGAATTCAGCGATTAATGCGATTGACAACAGTTTCTCTTTGTTATGTTCTTCATACAGTAACACATGATTATCTTTTATTGGCTCAAGAGGAGCATTAATTCCATATCTAGTTTTTGTCAGTTTAAAGTATTCATTCGATCGGCCAGTGTTTGTTTCCAGACTCATCACATGTACAGAGCATGAGTTTCGGTAATAGGATGCAGATCTAATGCCTAGGCTTACGTGTCCACAATCAGTTATCATGAAAATTTTCTGAGCGTAGAGCCGCATCACGTTTTAAAAAATATAGCTGTTCCCGACGTTTCGGCCACCAGTCGATACAGAGGAACGCTCTGCAACGGCTACCAAAATTCCAATAATAGTTATATTTTTTACAAAATAATGCAGCTGTACACGCACAAAATTTTTGTGATATGATTGCAGGTTATTTAATTTATCGACCCAATCTACAAAAAAAAGTCGTTTTTACGAATCAGTTTCATCACACCATTCTTAAGTAACCATAAATAGTTTCCAGTTGAAAAAAAAAATACATCATCTTTTTGTCAGAGAGGATGGAACAGTAATGTTGTGCTCTACTGAAAACTCTTTACTCCTTTATTTATTCAAACAGGTCAAATTTGCATTTGAATCACCTCTTCAGTCTAGTTCACAACATAAAGTCCTGTTTCTTTGCGCTGACTAAAGCTATCGACACGTCGACAAAATGCCTAATGACGAAAGCGTTGAGCAGTCACCGGTACGCGGATATGATCTGTGAGAGAAAGCGGCGGTTTCTTCACTGGAGATACTCGGAACCGGATCCATTTCATGCGTCACACACATGAGGCTGTGCGTCATTTGAGAAAAGGAAAACGAAATCTCGACGCATATTAACGATAGTAGGAACGTAAATTCTCTCGCAAGGGCACAGGTCATGTCTGTTATTTGGAACTAGTCTGCGAACTCTATGATCGTTGTGTTGTTTCAGAATTATAGTGTAATATCACTTCCACGTTAGTCGAAACTACGATAGTTCGGAATAAGATTGACAGAGGCAAAGAAGCGGCGGATCTCAGAGCTGAAACTTCGAATGTGCAGAATGTGCGCTCATAAACAACTAAACTAGCACACTGAACCCGTACGTGTAGCAGTTTCTTTCGCACTATGCCAGCGACGGCGCGCCACAGCGTGGTCTCTTCCATCACACCGAAAACGCTGGGGTACCACCCTGATGCATGAGTGCTCAGTCGTGCCCCTAACTCACCGCGGTTGGTCGGAACTGTGTCCAAGCAGCGCACGACTCGCACCCCAGTTGTGCTTAATAAAAATGAGTTCACGTGACCTGGCGACCAAAAAGGATTCTCATATCCGTGTAGTATTCCTCACTGAATACTGACAGTCCGGATGGTGTGGTACATCGCCTGCCTGATGGTGACGGTCACGTGCCGGGTGCCGTAGTCGAACAACAAAATGGCGCATGATCGATCGCTGGTGAGCGACGATTGTAGACGTGTCAGGTGAGGTCCCTTCCCATCGCGCTAAAACTGCACGAGAATACCTGAGCAACCTGAACGGTGCTACACTCCTGGAAATTGAAATAAGAACACCGTGAATTCATTGTCCCAGGAAGGGGAAACTTTATTGACACATTCCTGGGGTCAGATACATCACATGATCACACTGACAGAACCACAGGCACATAGACACAGGCAACAGAGCATGCACAATGTCGGCACTAGTACAGTGTATATCCACCTTTCGCGGCAATGCAGGCTGCTATTCTCCCATGGAGACGATCGTAGAGATGCTGGATGTAGTCCTGTGGAACGGCTTGTCATGCCATTTCCACCTGGCGCCTCAGTTGGACCAGCGTTCGTGCTGGACGTGCAGACCGCGTGAGACGACGCTTCATCCAGTCCCAAACATGCTCAATGGGGGACAGATCCGGAGATCTTGCTGGCCAGGGTAGTTGACTTACACCTTCTAGAGCACGTTGGGTGGCACGGGATACATGCGGACGTGCATTGTCCTGTTGGAACAGCAAGTTCCCTTGCCGGTCTAGGAATGGTAGAACGATGGGTTCGATGACGGTTTGGATGTACCGTGCACTATTCAGTGTCCCCTCGACGATCACCAGTGGTGTACGGCCAGTGTAGGAGATCGCTCCCCACACCATGATGCCGGGTGTTGGCCCTGTGTGCCTCGGTCGTATGCAGTCCTGATTGTGGCGCTCACCTGCACGGCGCCAAACACGCATACGACCATCATTGGCACCAAGGCAGAAGCGACTCTCATCGCTGAAGATGACACGTCTCCATTCGTCCCTCCATTCACGCCTGTCGCGACACCACTGGAGGCGGGCTGCACGATGTTGGGGCGTGAGCGGAAGACGGCCTAACGGTGTGCGGGACCGTAGCCCAGCTTCATGGAGACGGTTGCGAATGGTCCTCGCCGATACCCCAGGAGCAACAGTATCCCTAATTTGCTGGGAAGTGGCGGTGCGGTCCCCTACGGCACTGCGTAGGATCCTACGGTCTTGGCGTGCATCCGTGCGTCGCTGCGGTCCGGTCCCAGGTCGACGGGCACGTGCACCTTCCGCCGACCACTGGCGACAACATCGATGTACTGTGGAGACCTCACGCCCCACGTGTTGAGCAATTCGGCGGTACGTCCACCCGGCCTCCCGCATGCCCACTATACGCCCTCGCTCAAAGTCCGTCAACTGCACATACGGTTCACGTCCACGCTGTCGCGGCATGCTACCAGTGTTAAAGACTGCGATGGAGCTCCATATGCCACGGCAAACTGGCTGACACTGACGGCGGCGGTGCACAAATTCTGCGCAGCTAGCGCCATTCGGCGGCCAACACCGCGGTTCCTGGTGTGTCCGCTGTGCCGTGCGTGTGATCATTGCTTGTACAGCCCTCTCGCAGTGTCCGGAGCAAGTATGGTGGGTCTGACACACCGGTGTCAATGTGTTCTTTTTTCCATTTCCAGGAGTGTATTTCTATGGTGTGTAATATGCTGTCTGGCGTTTATATACCATTCTGTTGGTTTGTACCGACGCGTACCTTTCTCGAGTGATCCGTCCAAGTGACGAGTTTCCACGCCATGAGCGTTCAATGGCAGCATTCCTGCACCCACGCTTAACTTTGTGTGAGGCTGGGTGAGGAGAGGTACGAGCCTGGAACGGTCGCTTCTGAACCCCATAGTCATGAGTTTGTTTTGAGTGATGTAGATGTAGATACGGCTGATCACGGGCAATCGTCGTGTCGTCCAGCGTTGAACTGGTGAATGATTTCTCCACTGTGGCCCGTCTATCTTGCTGTTTCAGTGCACTCACAGTCTGCGGCGACACCTGTCAACAAGTCGCTACCTACCACAGTTTCTACTGCATGACGTAGTATCAGTAAGCCGTGTACTTTACTTCCTACAAAGGAGTGGATTTCACCGCAAGATAGATACAAAGCACCGTTAGATGTCGACTCAAGGGATGGGGACCCCGAAACTCCACTTAATCCGCTCTTCGCTACTGGCTCAGACTTAAACAACGCAGTACCTTTCTGTACTAAAAAAATGGACAGCAGCTGCAGATACTATTTTGCAATTTTAACTTTTTTTACACCATCATATTTGTTTTATCTTAATTTATGCTAAATTTTGTTAGTTTGGTTAACCATTCGTGTTCCAAGTGCAACACGTATCGTAGCATTATCACGATTGAAACAAACGTCTTCGATCGGCGCGAGAGGCTTGAAGGATTCATAACGACATAATCAGGACTCTTTAAAATCGCAGTCAGCATCAACAAGACGTTTTGGCAATAGCAGATGACTCTGGAGGCGGTGATTTCCCGTGAATCAAGGTTCTCACGAAACACCCTTGACACGGTTCCGCGTGAAAAGAACAGTCCCTGCCCGACCTCCTTAGAGATAGAATGTCCCACATGTCTGGCACCGACGACATGGAAGCGACCCAATACGTCGATATGATGCATCTCACCCCGTTCAGTTATCACACTGACGGCCAGTACGTTGCTTGGCTACATCCCAAAGATAGTGACACGCCAAACTACTGCTCCCTCCTACACAGAAGCTGTCTCTCATTCAGCTGCTCCAAAGTGCACTTTTATCATATCCTCGAGCACAATATTAAGTGTAGCTTCGCAATAAATGTTAAGAATGTGTGTCATGTGGAGCTCTAGGACGTCAATGAGGGAGCCACTTTCGAAGTTTCGATCTTATTTGGGTGGTTAACAACTTACGCAGATGAAGTAACGAAGTTTCGAACTCGAGACCCATTACGATGCTACGCTCACCGACCGGTCTGTGTCACTGTACTGTACTAATGCTGGGTGAGGCAAGACTATTTCAAACCAAGCGTATTGCAGTAACGGTTCTTAGTACGTCTTGACGAAAAATTTTCTAGCAAAACCACGCTTTCAAAAGAAACATTTGCTGACGAACACATCAATCTCATTATTTTTTCCTTATAGTAGCTGGAAGCTGTACACAATAAAAATTCTTGTTGTTGTAGGATGTGTCTATTTTCTACGCATTCGTCGAGGAAAGTGTTTTTTATTGTCTTACTACTGTGTTTTATTTTGATGCAATGGATAGTTTCAGATGTGCAGGAGTAGGCACAACACGGATGGGTGTGGCCATAAATGAAAGGTCAATAAACGTAAACATGGTAGTGCTTTGCCATGCTGGTTTCAAAGATGCCTTACAATGATTCTTAGTCGAAATTAGCTAATCGCACGATTAAGTAAATATCGCATTACAGCCTACTATGGACCATGTTTACGTTTATGAAGCATCTGGAGGCCGTGGGTCCCCATAAATACAATATTATAAGTGAAATGATTATACAATGATTGGAAGTCATGGAGTCCGGCCATCGAGGAACAATTCTACTTTTGTAACTCCCTTGTCGTGAATTAACGACGGTTCTTCAACCCACTGTGGTCTTTTCGTATGTTTCAATACGTTCAGCAGAAAACCAACTTCATTCTGTTTTCGTTTATTTATTTAGTGTTATTGCATAGGAAAAGAAGAAACAGATTACATCGATCGGATATGAGCCTGAGAGTTCTGTGATGTTATTCCTAAATAATGAAGTTAACTAATTTGTGGCATAGGAAATAAATGATTTGCATTAGTTTATTATCTGCAAGGTAAACAATCGACGAAAAATGAAGTTTAGAAATTACCGTACTCTTTCACTCTACACTGTCTCATCTTAGAGGTTTGTGTGACACATTTGCCACGTTCTTTGTTTTTAATCACAGATAGACGTAAAGAGAGTGGCGATCGTCACTGCATAACTACATCTTTAAGATACACCATATTATTTTAACTGAGATTCGAACTCGGTGCCTTTCTTTTCTCAGTTAGTCTTGTTATCGAGTGGGACCCCCCACCGTCACAGCTTGAGATCTGACAAAAAGGGCATTACACGTGAAATGCAAGAATTCGATTCCCAATCCCGTGCCGGCACGCAGTTTCAGTCTGTCAGAAGGTTTCAGCACTTGTTACTTTACTACTATCTTACTTTCCACGTTTACTGTTTACCGTTTCAAAGCCTTCTCTATTATTCGCTGGAGCTCTTACTGAAAATCAGAGAAATGGCAGAGATGCCATTCAAGCTAAGAAATTCGTGTATATTTATTAGATCGTTACTTGTAGACTGGTGACAGAGCTTCTTCGTAGGATAGATAATCACTTTGTTTGCTTCTCTAGATCGTTATGGACACGCTAAGCTATCTAGCGTTGACGCTAAACGAGTAAATATAGTTTAGCTTGTTAGCCATGAGAGAGGGTGGGCGAACGTACTGAATTTTATGTGTATAGCACACTGAAACATAATGCACGATTGTTTCCTGCATATTTCTGAAACTTCAATTCCCCCAGCCGTTACTAAACTGCTGATGGAAGGAAATTATTTCTTTCATTAAACAGGAAAACGATTTTATTATTGTCAAAAATATTTACAGGATTTAAACGGTCAAAGCAGCATGGCTAGAAAAGTGAGGAGCGCTTTCTTCAAAAAACCGTTTGCAAATAGCCAGATACTGACTTCGCAGAAAACATTTGTTTAAGAAACAAGATTATTGCAAAACAAATGCCAATGGATGGGACAAGTCCATGTTCTCCGCAGCTACAAATTTAATAGTCATGAAACATATTTAGTGACTAAACAATTTTTAAACAAAATCTCTTCTTCACTTTCGGCGCGTATTTCTTAACGAATTAACAGCAGAAATTACTATTACAATGGCTCACTGAGGCCGAAACCGATTGAGCTGTGTAAATAAAGTCAAAAAGTAACTACTGAAGAAAATTTTCTGTTCAAAATGATTTTGTTACTCTGCATATTTAGTTTTAGCGAGTGAGAGGCCCTGTTTCTTCGAAGGCCTTATGCACTACGCTAATTGCAGAGCGACGTAGCCCTCAGCATCGCAAAACCTGTCCCCGTACAGTGTACAGCAGGGAAGTTTTTCACAGGTGCGCGCTGCAGGCCGTGTGCATGCATTGCTTACGTCACCCGCAGAGGCTCAGCGCCGGAGGTCAAGGCGACTGGCAGAGGAGCCGAGCCACGCTGCGGCTGCCGGCCACTTGCGGGCTGGCGCATCCGCCTTGTGCAGCCGCAGCCGCCGTGCAGCCGCGATGCCTCCATACACACACCGCTCACGTCCGCTTGCCACGCTCAGCGGCTACCAACGCGCGCCTCATTCGAAAGGCAGCTTGTAGCGATGCCTCGTGAGATGAGTACGAAGCTTTAGGATCGTGTAGGGCGTAGGCAAAAGTTGCTAGACGGTAGGGGAATGATGTACTGTCTAATCAAAAGCATCTGGGGACACCCCCCCCCCCCTGTCTAATGCGGAATCGACCACTAGATGTCATGAGAGGCTGACCCGCCTCTAGAAAGGGGGCGGGGAGAGTTGCGTTGTCAGCACAGAAGCAGTAATAACAGGATTGGTCGGTCAGCAGAGTCAGTAACTTCGAACGTGGGGCTAAATGGCTCTGAGTACTATGGGACTTAACTGCTGAGGTCATCAGTCCCCTAGAACTTAGAACTACTTAAACCTAACTAACCTAAGGACATCACACACATCCATGCCCGAGGCAGGATTCGACCCTGCGACCGTAGCCGTCGGGCGGTTCCAAACTGAAGCGCCTAGAACCGCTCGGCCACACCGGCCGGCCTTCGAACGTGAACCAGTCGTTAGATGTCACCAGAGTAACAAATCCGTCACGGATATTTCAATCCTGTCAAAGCTGACCAAGTCGACTATCGCTGATGTGACTGTGAACTGTAAACGGGAGGGAACAACCATGGCAAAACCGAGGCCAGGCTGACCGCATATTATGGTGGACAGCGACCGTCGAGCATTGCTGACGGTGCCCGTATAGAATCGCATTACATCAGCACAAAGATCCACTAGTGAATTCCAAAATGCTACCACCAGTCCAGCTGGCACAGGAGGGAGTTAAAAAGAATGGCGTACAGTAGTTGAACAGTCCTCATAAACCATGCATTTCTGTAGCCAGAGCTAAGCGAAGCTCGAGGCTGTGTAAAAAGCGACGGCACTGGGCAGTGGATGACTGAAAACGAGTGATTTGGTGTGATTAATCAGGCTATATATAGCCTGCGGCAATACAATGGAAGGGTCTGAGTTCGGAGAATGCATGGACTAAGTTACCTGTCGTCATTTGTAGTTCCAACACCAAAGGGCGGAGGAGGTAGTGTTACGATATGGGTTTTCTTTCGTGGTTATGGTGCTATCCCCTTACTGCGATTAAGAAAACGCTAAGCGCGGAAGGGTATGAACACATTTTACAGCATAGTGCACAGCGTGCGATAGGGGAAACAGTTCAGAGACAATGATTGTGTCACAGTGGCAATGCACCCAATCGCAAAGTAGTTTCTGTGTGGCAGAAGGGGTGCACTCAGCCTCGTGATGCCAATTGAGGAGCTACTCGACCGAATAGTAGCAGCTCCAGTCAAAGAAAACCATCGTAAGACCGGGAGAGTGGTGTGCTGACCATACGCCCCTCATATCCGCATCCTCAGCTGAGGATGACACGGCAGTCGGATGGTCCCGGTGGAATGCTTTGTGAGGCAATAGTTTATTGACAAGATTTCTGAAACGGGCTGAGCTCCCAAGAGCTCTTATCTGAGCTCTATGGAAAACATTTGGGATGTGTTAGAACATGTACCTCGCTCCAGACGCCTGCGTCCAACTCTTCTAACTTCTCTGATTCTGGCTCTTCAGAAATTCGCATTCAGACACCTCACTGAAAGTGCTCCTTGCAGAGTATAAGACATCATAAAGCCGAAGGCTGGCTATAGCCTATGTTAATGGCCACTAATGTGTGTATGGATACTTCTGATCACGTAGCGTATATGGATTTCTGGTAACATAGATTTTGAATGGCGTATTTCTCTGCAAACATAACAGAACCAGTGAGACTACGAAACGTTTCTGTTAACTGGATGGACGTTCTGTCCCCTTGAATATTGTGTTGTGAGGCCTGAAAGAAGATGGCCAGAACAGAAATGAGTGATTCGCCTTTTTCACGAAAAATAATTTGGAAATCATACCTGTCGACGACATTTAATAATTAAAAACGACATGTAATGGAGCTTAAGTACTTTGACCGACACTATGTTTTAAAAATTTAAATTTTCACTTTTACTTGCATTGTATTGCCGGCCGTTGTGGCCGAGCGGTTCTAGGCGCTTCAGTCTGGAACCGCGCGACCGCTACGGTCGCAGGTTCGAATCCTGCCTCGGGCATGGATGTTTGTGATATCCTTAGGATAGTTAGGTTTAAGTAGTCCTAAGTTGTAGGGGAGTGCTCAGAGCCATTTGAACCATTTTTTACATTGTATTATTCAAGTGCTTATTGGTGTGTTCTTTTTTTTTTCAGCGCATGCCGTCGGCTCTAACAGCTTCCTGAAGAATACTGGTAAGATATTTAAAACCCAAAGTTCTCGTAAAATAATTATTTGTACGATTTATTTGTACGACCAGCAACACTACAGAATCACGTCATCTTATAATCCGCTTCGCCGGTCAGTGAGGCTACAAAACACGAAAATTAAGTAATGGAACGGATAGAGGAAAGTTACGAAAAGGAATGCGTCGCTATTGTTCGTTCGTGAAGTACAAATAGTCTGGTTGTAATGTTATAATTGAGTCTTGTTATGAGCATCACTTCATCATTTTCGAACTCAGACAATAAACTTAACGATCGCTGATTGCGATAATCGATGCAGTCGCTAAGATATTACACTGGTATTGTCCGTCCCACCGTCTTGATTTAACTTTTACGCTGTTAGCTGCATATTAATACTGGGACGGTTTCTACAAGAAGCACAACTACGTGGGGCACCACCGACAGAACAGGAAGACGGGGAGGAAACCGCGAAATGAGAACGTGTACAGCGGCAGTCTGGTTGGTTCCTGTCCATCGGACGGGAATTTGTCGAAATCTGTGTACGCTCGGCAACTTTCTGAATCGAGAACTGATAAGCTGGTCCGACCGAAATATAGATAGATTTGCCGAGAAACACAGAACTAAGTTAGTTTCTCCTGAGATACTTGCCATGAGTTTCGCCAACCATCATATTCAAAATCCGGAACAGTGGAACACTAGGACTTTCCCCTTTGCTAAGGCTGATATTCGAATTCATAGAATCTGCGGATTAATCTCGTTGGATGAGGTTGTCAATTTCCTGCAGGCACTAAATGTCGATACTACATTTTATTATAAATTTCTTTTTCTTCCCACACTTGTAAACGTGTAAAGTACCTTTATGTCTGTTTGAACACAGTAATAGTTAACTAGTACTGGCAATGGGCCGACTGGAGATTGAATGACTTTGTCTTCCGACTAGAAAACCCGTTTACTCTGGCAGTTACGGACAGACACACAATTTAATTTGCATCGTCATGATCGTTAGTAAAACGCGATTTAAACATCAAATGTTACAATGAGAAAACAGTGGAGACAGTCACAGTTTCGTCGCCGAAAACTAGTTGAGGGGCTAAGGCTTTCTTGAGGAGGCAACTTAACACAATTTAATTGAGATAAGACGAAACGTTTTGCTGGCCGTGTTTGCTTGTGAGGCTAAATGCCAATGAAGTTCCGAATAAAATAATAGTTCATTCAGAGAAATTGCGGATAGCAACCATAGTTTTCTCATTGTTCTGTTCTCATTCAACCACGGAATTTTTATACTGTCACGGATAAAATAATGCCATTGGTTTAAGTATGAGACATGTGTACCGTGTATTGAAAGTGTTTGATCCAACATCTCGGGGTAAGAGATCACGTCAAGAGGAGCAAATCTAGTGAAAGAAAAAATGTATGCTTACGCTTCCTGTCTACTCCGAGCGTCCTTTTGTACGGGTTATGCCCCTGTGAGGCGGCATGGCGTAGGCATTCTGAGGCATGTTTATGCAATGGGTGTTGCCTACAATCTGGTCATCTGCTCTAAGTGGAAAGAGGTAGGTCGAGCAAAATTGAAGTTACTGATTGACTTCTAATATATCGTTCGTCACTTAAGAGAAATTCTTAAGATTGTCTTGTTGAAAACGACTATGTCAGTTCACTGGGATAGGTAGTACACAGCACACTTGGTTAGTAGACGCTGCTAGTTTGGTGAAATCTCGTCCTACCAGGGCCGGCGAGTACTAAAGAACACGCAGTGTCGCTAGGAAGCGTCAGTGAACAGTTCCTCTCTTACAAAATTTGTTCCAGATGACTGGTTTATCACCCTAAACGTTTCACAGAAAGAGTTTAAAACACCCCATATTTATCGTTAAATGACCATTGAATAAATTCTCTTGTGTTTGCAAAATACAGCCGGAAATTATATAAAGCTGGTGATGAAAAGTCTTATTTCCAGGTATTCATGCCGAGGTTCAGTCTCTCAGCTGAATATTTCGTTTGCAGTGACAATGCGCTTGAGAGTACACTTTTCACAGAGTTATGACAAAGTCCAAACCACAAAAATTGCAGGTGACAGACGGCACCAGAATATTAGCTATAATGTAGGCGGCAGAGACCTACATGAACACCAGTACGTGCTATTTAGAAAGTAAATAAAACCGCTGATGACGGTGAAACTTCCCTGAAACTAGTGTGAGTGAAAGAGCAGAAAAATAATGCTTGCTCCAGGCAGAACTCTTTTCCAAAACACACTCATTTGCAGGCACTGTTATTAGGGGGGAACATGGCAGGCAGAGAAGACTTCACCGAATGGGAGAGAAGGGAGGGAATACGAAGGAAGACTAGTGGGCATTTTCTTTTTTAGCAGCGACTAGATGAGTCATTCATTGGAGAAGTCAGTATAAACTACGTTGGCTGTAAGAATAGCCACCGGAACAATGGGCACTGCTGTGCGGTGAGTCATGCCGGTAGGAAGACGAGGACCGCCCACGCACGTACGACACGGGGAGACGCGTGTCCGGTTTGCGGGATCAGCGGCGACGGCGGCCTACAAACGGCGGCGCCCGCCCAGCCAGCCAGCCAGCCAGCGCTGCCCGCGAGCTTACGGGAATCGGAGCGCGGCGCGCAGTTACAGGGTGGGCGCCTGCAGCACTGCAGGCGGGGCGACACGGAGCCCCCTAACGGTACGCCTGTACAGTGTGGCACCTCGTTCGCCGTAAACATCCGCCTACTTCCGGCCGACACGGAAATTTGCGAGCGGTACCCAATGGGGTCAAGCACGCAGGTTCAGCTGGAGTTCCTGGTCGTTTAAGGTTCAGTACCTTAAAGAAGTAAAAGCTGAAGAGGTGCTAAAAACTCGTTCAATTCAAGAAGCTCGCTTTTTTGCTGCTAATCCTTAGTTCAAAATTTTGCGTATAGAAAAATGTTCAAATGTCTGTGAATTCCCAAGGGACCAAACTGCCAGGTCATCGGTCCCTAGACTTACACACTATTTAAACTAAGAAAAACACATACACCCATGCCGCAATCCGTGACGTGGCGCCTCAAACCGCGCGGCCACTCTGCACGGCTTCCCTTACAAGGGAGACATTTTACTTGAAAGTCGCTTGCTCGGTGCCAGCGGATAGATACGATATTGCAGGACCTGTGTTATTTCAAATCGCAATGCAATACCCCTTCTGACATGCATGCAGGCACTGCGGCGACTACAGCCGTCATGAAATATATTAAATACATTCGCAGTTGCGACTGTGGACAACCATCATCTGTATAATGGAATGATGACAATGAAATTTTTCTTACAGTACAATGCCGACCTAGTAATCTATCGACGCTGTTTCCGTTAAACCGTACAAAACAGAATATGCACCAGGCGGCTGCCTTCTATGACGATGGTGTTTGAAATTTGGTGTAACGCTTCGACAAATGTCAAAGTCGGAGCGGCGACTGTTTAGAGAAGTATCTGGAAAGTGTAGCTAATTCTTGCAAATAAAATGTTTCTGATTTTCACTGTGGTTTCTATTTAGCGGCCGATCGGAACTTACTTTCTGGACAACCCTCGTATTTTGTATGAGCTGTAAATAAATATTTGCCACTATTAAAGTTCCAACCCTCGTTTATATATAATTTCATCTTGCTATGCCCAAAAGGTCCCCATTACTCAGTGAGCGCTAGGTCTTGGCACGAAAAAGTACCAGTACCATTACTGGTTCTTTCGTCATTCAGGAAGGCAGTATTTTGCGCTACGTTACAGCGCAAACTGCCCAACATCCGCCCTTCGCTTTACCTGCCCAGCCACTCAGGGCCACGTGA
The DNA here is from genome assembly GCF_021461395.2 of Schistocerca americana. Lineage (NCBI taxonomy): Eukaryota > Metazoa > Arthropoda > Insecta > Orthoptera > Acrididae > Schistocerca > Schistocerca americana. The sequence continues at coordinate 567,984,673 of NC_060120.1, forward strand.
GTCTTGCCAAGATTTCTCACAGTGTCCCTGAGGACCAGCGAACCCCTGTGCTGCAGATTCTCACAATACGAAAGGTGCTCGGCTGAAATTCTATAACACAAAGGAGGAAGGAAGGGGGCGGTCCACGTAAGTCACAGCCCGCCGCTTTGTTGGCCAGAAGAACATTTATTTCCACAAAAGAGAGGGTCGCTTGACCCTGGACGCCAGACGCCGCAGGTACCCGTGTGCCCGTGCCGCGGCAGCTGCGTCGAAAACAGGCAGGTTTCCCCCTACCGAGCTATGTAGCAGGAAAATTCCAAAATGTGGTACGCCGTGTTGCGCTGTCGGTGTATCAGCAGAGTCTGTTTACTTTTATTTTCGTTCGTTATAAGATAACATTTGCTGCTACCAGTCACAATTTTTCTTTATTTATTTTCTGGACGACGCCTATCCGGAAATAATACCCATTATCAAGGAGTCTTATCCATTCTGTTTTCCACCAGTTTATAGACTTTTAAGTGAAAAATTATTTTTGTTCTTATTAATGAATTTGTGTGTTTCTGCATACGATTCCTCGTCTCGTCGTCCAAGATAGTATATCGCTGGTTCGAGTCCATCTCACAGCGCTTGTTTTAGGAGTTCTTCTGAGTTTTGTCGTTTCTCTTCTAGGTGAGGAGGAGCTAGATTGTGCTCTGAATTCTTCCTGCTCTTGTGATTGCTCTTATTGTAAAAAAAAAAAAAAAAAAAAGGTTGGATTGTTGATTCAGGAATTGACCTTTGAGGTACATTTATACGTATGGAAAACACAACGCGAAGTCATTATTAATAAAACAAAAAGCTGAAAGAGTAACTTACTACTATTTCCAGATTATCACCGACACCCATTGTCGAAGTAAACTATACACGTTTAAGTCGCTTTTGTGGTGTAGAGATAATAATTTAAGGACGGCTGATGTTGCTGTGATGCAGGTATTGTATAGTTAATCTCACCTGTCAGCAGAATTAAATCAAAGGATTTGCTGAGTCATACTTGGTGATGATTGTCGGTCGTCATGCAAAATTGAGAAAAAAAAGGTTTTTGAAAATATTACTTAGTGTTAATATTCTATTTCCTATCATATTTGGATAACAAAATGATATAAAATATAAATAAAACGAAAAAATTATGACGTCACAAAATTCATTTTTTGTCTACTAAGTTGTGAGCTGCTCTATAATCGTGTTGCCGTTTCTGTGAAATAAACACGAGCAGTTTGTAATTACCGAAGGCTCTTTTCCTACAGTTAATGGCGGGTTCGGAAGCTATTTCTGCGTCCAGACTTCTTGTTTTCCTCTTATGAAGAAACTTACAGGTGTTGTACACACTTCACAGTCCACAGTACAGTTGTTAAGGTGTGCGCCGGCCGAGGTGGCCGAGCGGTTCTAGGCGCTACAGTCTGGAACCGCGCGACCGCTACGGTCCCATAGTGCTCAGAGCCATTTGAACCATTTTTTGTTAAGATATGCTGTGAACTATCAGCCGTGCAAGTGATGTGTAATACGTATGAGTTTCTACAGAAGAGGACAACGAGAAGTCCGTAAGTAGAAGTGTGTTCCGAAACTGTCATTATCTGTAGAGAGTACGCACCAGTAACTACAAAATTGCACGCGTTTATATCAGAGTAAAGCACGAGAATAATACAGCAGCTCGTGTCAGAGGACACGGAGTTCGCACTTGCTAACAGGAATCGTTTGCCGAAAATTGTTGTGCAGAACATAAATAAATGAAGCTCGCTACTGGCAGTAGGAAATGTTATTTTATAGCCGACATTTCACAGTGTTTAAAATAAAACTTTATTTTTACTTGAGCACGAAGTCTGGCAGCTCTTTTCGAAGGCAGATGCCGTGCAGAAAACACTCTTGTCGTTAATAGTGTGTGCATAGTTTGCGACTAACTTCTGGCAGTTTCTAAGCCGTATCGTTCCTTACCTCTACTGCGACCTCACACAGTACTCTCGACGTAATCATCGGCAGTTATTACCCCCATTATTTTCCGCCGATTCATTGCACTGTCTCAG